>NW_028263426.1:62500-69259 GCF_051168715.1 Poecilia mexicana
GTCAGGGCCTGCAGCTCCAGGCCTGGTTCTCTGCCTGGAGGTCAAGGCCTGCAGCTCCAGGCCTGGTTCTCTGCCTGGAGGTCAGGGCCTTTAGCTCCAGGCCTGGTTCTCTGCCTGGAGGTCAAGGCCTGCAGCTCCAGGCCTGGTTCTCTGCCTGGAGGTCAAGGCCTGCAGCTCCAGGCCTGGTTCTCTTCCTGGAGGTCAAGGCCTGCAGCTCCAGGCCTGGTTCTCTGCCTGGAGGTCAAGGCCTGCAGCTCCAGGCCTGGTTCTCTGCCTGGAGGTCAAGGCCTGCAGCTCCAGGCCTGGTTCTCTGCCTGGAGGTCAGGGCCTGCAGCTCCAGGCCTGGTTCTCTGCCTGGAGGTCAGGGCCTGCAGCTCCAGGCCTGGTTCTCTGCCTGGAGGTCAAGGCCTGCAGCTCCAGGCCTGGTTCTCTGCCTGGAGGTCAAGGCCTGCAGCTCCAGGCCTGGTTCTCTGCCTGGAGGTCAAGGCCTGCAGCTCCAGGCCTGGTTCTCTGCCTGGAGGTCAAGGCCTGCAGCTCCAGGCCTGGTTCTCTGCCTGGAGGTCAAGGCCTGCAGCTCCAGGCCTGGTTCTCTGCCTGGAGGTCAGGGCCTGCAGCTCCAGGCCTGGTTCTCTTCCTGGAGGTCAAGGCCTGCAGCTCCAGGCCTGGTTCTCTGCCTGGAGGTCAAGGCCTGCAGCTCCAGGCCTGGTTCTCTGCCTGGAGGTCAAGGCCTTTAGCTCCAGGCCTGGTTCTCTGCCTGGAGGTCAGGGCCTGCAGCTCCAGGCCTGGTTCTCTGCCTGGAGGTCAAGGCCTGCAGCTCCAGGCCTGGTTCTCTGCCTGGAGGTCAAGGCCTGCAGCTCCAGGCCTGGTTCTCTGCCTGGAGGTCAAGGCCTGCAGCTCCAGGCCTGGTTCTCTGCCTGGAGGTCAGGGCCTGCAGCTCCAGGCCTGGTTCTCTTCCTGGAGGTCAAGGCCTGCAGCTCCAGGCCTGGTTCTCTGCCTGGAGGTCAAGGCCTGCAGCTCCAGGCCTGGTTCTCTGCCTGGAGGTCAAGGCCTGCAGCTCCATGCCTGGTTCTCTGCCTGGAGGTCAGGGCCTGCAGCTCCAGGCCTGGTTCTCTTCCTGGAGGTCAGGGCCTGCAGCTCCATGCCTGGTTCTCTTCCTGGAGGTCAGGGCCTGCAGCTCCATGCCTGGTTCTCTTCCTGGAGGTCAGGGCCTGCAGCTCCATGCCTGGTTCTCTTCCTGGAGGTCAGGGCCTGCAGCTCCATGCCTGGTTCTCTGCCTGGAGGTCAGGGCCTGCAGCTCCATGCCTGGTTCTCTTCCTGGAGGTCAGGGCCTGCAGCTCCATGCCTGGTTCTCTTCCTGGAGGTCAGGGCCTGCAGCTCCATGCCTGGTTCTCTTCCTGGAGGTCAGGGCCTGCAGCTCCATGCCTGGTTCTCTTCCTGGAGGTCAGGGCCTGCAGCTCCATGCCTGGTTCTCTTCCTGGAGGTCAGGGCCTGGAGCTACCCCAACCTACCCTCCCTCCCCAGCCCAGGTAATTAAAGAGATGCGGTTGTTTCACATTTAACATCTTTATTGAACATTTTTAATTGTTTTCCTCCGTCTCTCTCTCCGAGTCCCCAGGGGTGGTGGAGGAGGCCAGGTCCGAAGAGGAGTCACCTTGCCGGGGGGGGAGTGGTGGGCTGGCTTCCCCGGAGCCTGGAGAGGAAGATTGTGGCGCTGTGGCCCGGTCAAACTTGCTCCGGATGTCCGCCAGTTGTTCCGCCGTGAGCTGGTTGGCGTAGAACCTGTCCGCGGTCCTGGTGTCGTGGCACATCACCCGGGCAAGCTGTCCCCTGACCTCGCTGCTGTGTGCATCCCTTGCCTGAAAAACAGAATAAAAATGTATTAAAAAACCTGGTGGTTTTTTCTTTCCCCCCCCCCCCTCCGACCGGAGAAATGTGCTACCCACGTGTGTGGCCACTGCGCTGCGGAAATCAGTCATGGTCGGCCGGCCTGGAAGCCCCATCTCCGTCCAGGCACACTGGGAGAACCGCGTCAGCTTGGCGATCCGCTTCTGGTTGCTGCTGAAGAGGAGGAACCGGCACGGTGGGTTCAGCGTGTTCCGGACGGAGAGCCACCGGACGAACCAGCTGAACTCGGCGTGGGTCAGGAACAGCTGGGCCGCCCCGAAGGCCCTGTTGGTCTTGTGGTTCCTCACCTGAGAAGGGATGAGATGAGATGAGCTCCAGGAGCATGGAGCTCAGTGCGCCTGGTTCTCTGCCCGGAGCTCCATGCCCCTGGTTCTCGTAGATCCACTTACATTGATCACAAAGCCTGGAGATCCTTCCTCAGCATCCTCCATCGCCTCCTGGAGCTCCCCCACAGTCATGTTGGTCAGCACCCCAGGCCGGTGGCCGTAGACAGCAGACAGGTAGCAGGCCAGGTAGCCGTAGAGCCTGTGGCGGAGCTGGACGTTCGAGGGTGCCGCCTCCAGCTTCCCGAGGAGCACAGGGATGGTGGCCGTGGCCAGGCTCTTGCACCTCCGCAGCTGCTTCCTGCTGATGGACCTCTTGGCCTTGGAGCGCTTCACGGAGATCTGGTGGAGGGTTACCTCGGTCACGATCTGCTGGAGGTCCGCTCTGACCGCCCTGCTCACCCCCCTGATCTGTCTCTTGGTCAGCCTGCAGCCCCTCGGCGGGGTCTCGGAGAAGTAGTCCATGAACTGCGAGAAGTTCACCAGGTAGACCTTGACTGTTGTTATGGCTCTCCTCCTGTCCTTCAGGGCTTGTGGGAAGGCGTGGATCTTCTCCAGGTCATGCATGAACGCCCAGGTGGCGTTGAGAGGTTTCCCCCGGGCCACGAAGGAGAGAAGGCTCCGGATCCGGCCCAGCTTGGAGCGCGCGTTCATGCAGTGCTGCGGGGTGGGCAGGGCCCCACGGAGGTGCGTGTGGTACTCCTCCAAGTAGCTCTCCACGGCAGCGGGGAACACTAGCGGTGCGAAGGGGAGCAGGGCAAGCCCTCGGACCGCCCTGGTGCTGCTGGAGCCGGCCGGAGGGTCAGAGTCGCTCGTCTCCGCCTCTGGCCGCGTCCCGGCAGGGGCAGGAGAGCCAGCGTTGGAAGCAGGACCAGGAGGGGGAGAGCCGGGGTCGGAACCAGGACCACCAGGACCAGGAGGAGGAGGAGGAGGAGGGCTGGCCGTGGAGCCAGGAGGAGGAGGAGGAGAAGAGGCGTTGGAACCAGGGGGCGGCGATGCGGGCAGAGAACCAGGTCTGTGGGAGCGAGGCGGAGAATCCCTACCGGAAAGAGGCTCCAGGGCGGTCCCCGGAGAAGAGGAGGACACGTCTCCGTCCTCCCCAGGAGAGTCTGGGGCTGGTTGCTGCTGGTCCGGCAGGTCCAGCTCGGAAGCCAGCCGTGGCGTGGGCTCCGTGGACCTCAGTACGGAGAGAGCGTGGATGGTGGCCCTCCAGTGAAGGCTGCGGAGGTGCCCCCTTATCGTCTCGACCTCCAGCTCCCCGTGACCGGCGGAGAGGTGGCGGTCGACCCTGGGACCTCTGTAGGTGCAGCCCCGGACAGGGCAGTCCATTCCCCGGACGTTGACTCGCCCGTGGGCAAAAGCCAGCAGGATTTTCCGCTCCGCCTGGTTCAAAACGCGGTGAACTCGCTCTAAATGCTTCGGCAGCTGGGCAAACTTACTGCGGCAGATGGGGCAGCGTCTGTAGGGTCGATGGTTTGGCATCTGGAAGCTTCCCCGGTGCTCAAAACCTCCAGCAGAAGCGTCTCTGTCCGGCTGCCGGGGCTGGAATGAGCAGGTGCAGCCTATTGAGGCCAATTAGCTGCAGGGGAACGGCGGGGCGCAGCAGGTGCAGCCTATTGAGGCCAATTGGCGGGGCGCAGCCGGTGCCCTCCGGCTAATCAGCGCCCTGGCAGCGTCAGCGGAGGCAGGGCAGCGCTCACGTACGCCCTGGCAGCGTCAGCGGAGGCAGGGCAGCGCTCACGTACGCCCTGGCAGCGTCAGCGGAGGCAGGGCAGCGCTCACGTACGCCCTGGCAGCGTCAGCGGAGGCAGGGCAGCGCTCACGTACGCCCTGGCAGCGTCAGCGGAGGCAGGGCAGCGCTCACGTACGCCCTGGCAGCGTCAGCGGAGGCAGGGCAGCGCTCACGTACGCCCTGGCAGCGTCAGCGGAGGCAGGGCAGCGCTCACGTACGCCCTGGCAGCGTCAGCGGAGGCAGGGCAGCGCTCACGTACGCCCTGGCAGCGTCAGCGGAGGCAGGGCAGCGCTCACGTACGCCCTGGCAGCGTCAGCGGAGGCAGGGCAGCGCTCACGTACGCCCTGGCAGCGTCAGCGGAGGCAGGGCAGCGCTCACGTACGCCCTGGCAGCGTCAGCGGAGGCAGGGCAGCGCTCACGTACGCCCTGGCAGCGTCAGCGGAGGCAGGGCAGCGCCAACCGCGGACATTGGCCGTTCGCCATAGGTAGGGTTATGGGACGGAGGAAAAGACCCCCGCGGGAGACCCCCTTAACGGGGTCCCAGAGGGCTGAAACTCGGTGGGTCGGTCCGGGGCCTTCCCCCGGACCGTGTGCCACCGTTGGTCCGGGCCCCCCGCCCCCCAGGGCCTGGATCCCGGCCCTGGGGGGCCCCCGGACTTTGAGACCCCCTGGAGACCCTACCCTATGAGCCAGGGGTCTCAAACTCGGTGGGTCGGTCCGGGGCCTTCCCCCGGACCGTGTGCCACCGTTGGTCCGGGCCCCCCGCCCCCCAGGGCCTGGATCCCGGCCCTGGGGGGCCCCCGGACTTTGAGACCCCCTGGAGACCCAA
This sequence comes from Poecilia mexicana, assembly GCF_051168715.1. NCBI lineage: Eukaryota > Metazoa > Chordata > Actinopteri > Cyprinodontiformes > Poeciliidae > Poecilia > Poecilia mexicana. The sequence goes on from NW_028263426.1 coordinate 67,290, forward strand.
CCATAAGAGCCAGGGGTCTCAAACTCGGTTTGGCCATAGCCCCCGACGTACCCTCCAAGGGTTCCAAAGCACGCGGAGATCGGACCAAGTTTGCGGCTCCAGGCCCGCCCGAAGTGTCGGGTGGTCTCCCATTCATTCCCTATGGAGGGCCCTTTTCCGGATGGCTGAAAACGACATTTCCGGCTCTCCTGGGAGATCGGGGCCCCCCATACGTGCATGTCATATACCGTTTTAAAGCTCCGAGCCTCCTGAACACGGAGGTGGTCTCGGATCGCCTCTAGGACCTTCCCCCGACCTTCTACGGGTCTCCAAAGGTAAGGTGGGTTATGGGACGGAGGCAAAGACCCCCGCGGGAGACCCCCTTAACGGTGTCCCAGAGGGCTGAAACTCGGTGGGTCGGTTGGGGGCAACCCCCACGACCGTGTGCCACCGTTGGTCCGGGCCCCCCGCCCCCCGAGGCCGAGATCCAGGCCCTGGGGGGCCCCAGATTTGAGACCCCCTGGAGACCCAACCATAAGAGCCAGGGGTCTCAAACTCGGTTTGGCCATAGCCCCCGACGTACCCTCCAAGGGTGCCGAAGCACGCGGAGATCGGACCCCGTTTGCGGCTGCAGCCCCGGTTCAAAGGTCGGGTGGTCTCCCATTCATTCCCTATGGAGGGCCCTTTTCCGGATGGCTGAAAACGACATTTCCGGCTCTCCTGGGAGATCGGGGCCCCCCATACGTGCATGTCATATACCGTTTTAAAGCTCCGAGCCTCCTGAACACGGAGGTGGTCTCGGATCGTCTCTAGGACCTTCCCTCGAGCTTCTACGGGTCTCCAAAGGATTAGCGTCAAACCGGGCCGGCTTTGCCCCGCGATAAGTCGGTCCAAACGGACCGGAACCCGGGCGAGCCGCACACCGTCGGATCCGGGCCGGTCCGCGGATGGTTCTGGTGGTCTCCGATTTCCGCTAGGACGTTCCCCCGAATTTATACGAATTTTTAACCGTTTTGGGCCCAACCGGACCTCCGGTCCGGTTCCCGGGGTCCCACCGACCCGAGACCCGGATCATCGAGCTCCTGAGACGGCCCCGGTCACGAGGGTGTCGGTCCCGGAAGCCTGGGTGGAGGTCCGAAAACCGGACTTCCAGAGGGGGAGACTCGGCGGTGAGCAGCTGCAGATTTCGTCCGCCTGCTAGCGCGGCCCTCCCGGATAGCTCTGCCGCGGATCCCCGGTCTGGACCTCCGGAGCTCCGGTTCGATCCTTAAAAACGCACTGCACCCAGGCAAACCATATATTGGCTGAAAGCTTGGACCGCGGGGAACACGGTGGTGGTCTCGGATCGTCTCTAGGACCTTCCCAGCCGGCGGTAGAAGCGAAAGAAGTTTACCGGGAAATGAGCTCCAAAAATCGGTCAAAAATGCGTTTTATCCGGGAAAACCGGATATGGTTCGAATCTCCGGAGCCCGAAGAGCAGCCCGGTGAAGACCGCATGGTTCTATCTTTAAAAATGAGGGAGATACGGGGTTTTAAAAAAAGCAGTACTGCCCCCACGACGGGGGGGGCGTTCTGGGAGTGAAAGTCAAAACGCTTTTCGGGCCCTTATAAAGAAAATCACTGCCGGAACGATATCAGGAGAGAGTTGGAAAAGAGGGTCTGGGCGGAAAAATGACTAAGTGTTTCAACACTTAGACATATTTTCATGATCCTTGAAGTCTCGGGAGGCCATCCAAGCGGGTCTCAGCCCTCTTTTCCCCCATTTTCGGCCGTTTTTAGCGCTTTTTCGGCAAAAAGTTGCACTTTGTCCTGGAGAAGCGGGGCTTTCACGCTGTGGCTTCCCGTTCGGCCGGTGAGTCTCCACGGTCCATCTGATGGGCCTGGTGGCTGCTCCGGTTGGCGCGGAGCTCCGTGGAGCCCCGTGGAAGCTGGAATAAAAGCGCGGAGTCTCCCTGGACCCAGGCCGAAGACGGAGCACCGACAGCGGGCTG
>NW_028263427.1:0-44845 GCF_051168715.1 Poecilia mexicana
ACAACCAAAAAACAAACATAGTGGTTATGTTACAACTTTACCCAACAAACTTTGTCAAATATGATTGTAATCACTGAAGCCAAGCCAGCATGCAGTGCTCTAGTCCAGTGATGAAAACATTGCGATCCACTGTGTAAAATGCAGCTTCGAGTTCCAACTGCACAAGCAATACATGATTTTTGCAATCTTTGCTTAGAAAATATCATTAACATATTAACATAATATTTCCGTGCTGTAAAATGACTTAAAGCCAAACTGAAGGACTTCTAAAACCAAAAGTTTTTGAGATATTCCATCAGCTGAATTTGAACTGGAACAGGAATTTGTTTGGCTATTTTACTGAATCCCTTTCAAGGTTTCCAGAAAACCCAGAAGTAAAATGATGGAATTGTTTTTTGTTGTTTTGGAATTCATGAGTGCCTAATATCTCAAATATCAAATTGATCAATGATTTGAAACTAGAGCGAACTAGATTTTAGTGTAGAAGCTCTTTTGTTTTTAGAAAATAAAAAGGTAGATTCAGGTTTTTATCTAAATCTGAGAATAAGGGAAAAATTCCAAAGTTTTCCATACATATCTCATTAATCCCAAGTGTGTAAATTTAAAACCCACTAACAAGTTCTGTGGCTGAAGGAAGCTGAAGGCCCAGAGGTCAGCATCAGAGTCAGGTCCAGGCTGGAGACTGGAGGTGTCCTTCAGAGATTCAGGTCACAGCATGCAGAGGCTGCAGAGAGGGATTTGCCTGGCACCACCTTCTGGTCAAGCAAACAGGAGAGTTGTGGACACAGGAGCTTCCCACAAAAGATTCTGCTGGAAGCTAAAAGGAACTGCATATTAGGTGTGCAGCAGAGCAGGGCATCAATGCTTTAAACATAGAGGCTCTGCACAGGGATTCTGTTCTGAGTCTCTGTGTTCAGATACTCAGAACACATTTTTTATATTTCTCTGTAATCCCTTCTCATGTGTTAGTCGTGCATAATAATTCTTAAAACTTAGCTTAGGACACAATAAGCAAGAGTTCACTCAGTTCTGTTAAGTTGGGACCTTTTGGTTAGATTTGGGTGTTGCATTTTAGTACTTCCCTCCAGAGGAGTGATACCTCTGATAGAAAGGATTTTTGGATGTAATGCAAGTCTTTTTGTAGATGGATTTTGCTTTAGAGATCTGAACCTGTAACTGTTTTCTGCTTTTATTAAATTTTCCTTCATTTTTTTTCTTTTCAAATTAAACCCTTGTGTCTAGGAGGTCAAGCAATCAGGGGAGTTATTAAGTGTCCTTCAATTTACAAGTCTGGTTCCTGACTGAAAGCATGTGTTGAGATTTTAACTCCCATTCCAGTTTCCAGAAGCAAGAGAATGTCTCTGGGACAGGGCTGTTTTGGTTTACCTGAGCAACATAAGAGGTTAAGTTGACATAAAACTGATCACTATCACTGATCAGTTTTATGTCAAGTTACAAACAACTCAGACTTTAAAAGTTGTTAAAGTTGTCTACAATCTTTTCCCCATCTGATTATTGCTTCGTCTTTGTGATGCAGGTATGACCCTGGCCTGATCCCCAAACCCCCAGCAGATTTTGGAACGTCTCAGCTCCACTACTTCGAGGACTGGGGTGTGGTGACGTATGGCGGTGCTTTGCCTTCTGGCACCAACAGCTCCTTTCTGTCCTTCAAGTCTGGGAAACTAGGGGGACGTGCCATCTTTGACATCGTTCACAATAACAAGTACAAAGAGTGGATCAAAGGCTGGAGGAACTTCAACGCTGGTCATGAGCACCCAGATCAGAACTCTTTCACCTTTGCACCCAACGGTGTCCCGTTCATCACAGAGGCACTGTATGGACCCAAGTACACTTTGTTAAACAATGTGGCATTGTTTGGCTCAACCCTATCTGGGAGCTGCTTTAAACCTTGGGCTGGACAAGTAACAGAAGCCTGTGACTCTAAGTGGTTAAAGTACAAGGTGGGCCTTGCAGCCGATGCCCAGGGCAGAGTGGAAGCTGCTATAAAGAGAGAGGGGATGGTCTTCATTCGTGGCGAAGGACATTCGGCTTATAACCCAGAACTGAAAATCAGGAACTTCCAGAGGAACTTGCTGCTTCTTCACCCACAGCTTCTGCTCATGGTTGACCACATCCACCTGGACCCAGGGAGCCCAACCAGGGCCATGAGTGCCTTCTTTCATAACACAGAGCTGCCATTTCAGAGTACAAAAGTAGATGGTGTTCATGGAGCATTTGTAACACATGGGAAGGAGAACTATAAGATGTTTTGGATGGATGACACAAACTCCAGTAACAAAGGGATGGTGGGTTACTGGAGTTACCCTCGAGGGTATCCATATAATGGCTCCAATTATGTGAATGTAACAATGCCCCTGAGGTACCCGCACACAAGGGTGGCCTATATTTTCTTTGGACCAGGCTTGGATGTACAGAGCTTCAGCTTACGTGGGCATGATCAGCAGGTGGATATTTACCTATCCACTAAAGACCATACCTACACCATCTACCTTCTGACAGGGGAGGTCACCAGCAAGCCTGTGTTCGCCATAGTGCTGCTGGACCACAAAAGGATTGTGTTTGAGAGAGCAGCAGCTGTTGTAGACAGCTTCCCTGTGGAAGTTGAAGAATACGCCAATGTGATGGAGGACAATCTCCAGCATGTCAAACCTGTCTTCCAGCAGATGGAAAGACACATCCTGGGAAGAGTCCTCAACACTGCCAGCTTCCGTAGGACCGCTGAGCACCTCCTCCAATTCTCTGACAAGAAGAAGACAGAGGAGGTCATTAAGAAGATGTTTGCTATGTCCAAGAAACAGAACAAGGGAAAGGGGGGAAAGAGGTTAAACCTTGGAGAGAAGCTGTCTGAGAATCTGCCTGACATTTTTGCACAAATTGAGGTCAGCGAAAAGAATGAGAGACAGAGAATATCAAAGCGTACATATGAGGACAGTCCAGAGGAAGGGGATGCAGACTCGAGGGCCTTTGTGGATTATCCAGCTGGTCACAGGAACAGGAAGGGGGGCTTAGTTAAAGGCCGCAGGTTTAAGGAGGTTCACATTGTGGCCACAGCAAGGAGTGAGGGGGTCTCTGGTAACCCCTCCTACATTAGACTGTTCTTGCTTATGAACACCACTACCTTCTTCCTACTGCTGGCTGTTCTGCTTACTCGATTTCAGAGGGGGCGGAGCCTCCACACACAGAGGTGCTTTTACACCATTGTTTTGATCGACTGCTTCATCCTGCTGTACCTTTACTCATCGTGTTCTCACACACAGTGCTGACACCCTGAACCCCTCCGCATGACAGGATGTCCTGTCTGTTCAGGGTGAACTGAAAACACACTCCTCCTCTTTGTACCAGATCTGATAGCAAATCATTAAGGCCACTGTTTAGGAAAGTTAAAAAAGTTTTTTAAAAAGTTAATTTGTAATTGTCCAGGAAAACAACCAAAATGACATAAAAAGACAAAGAGCACTAAATGTATGGATGTAGTACATTCTTGGTCCACTCAAATTTTAATTATACATTTTCTTCTTGATTTACACCTTCTGAATATCATTATTTCTTCTAGGAATGTCTTATAATTCTCTTTTTAATAAAACTAGTAAGCTTTTAACATTTCTTGCTTTCTTTTATCAAGTAAAGATACATTTGGGCTTCAACACAGGGCCTGACGTTAGCCACAGATGTTTGGGGGAAGTCAGCAGAAATGTTAACTCATGGCTTTATCTTGAACTGACACTCTATACAGGAATTTATAAGCATTCAGTGGTCAGTCACCCAATCAGCCTTCCATTCACCACAGCAACGAAGGGCTGCATATGGATTTAAACTTCAGTTGTATTTTTAGCAAAACTACACTTTGGTTAAATTGAAGTGGCTGTAATTTCTGCTTTGGTTTTAACCTGACAACAAATGAGTGAAATCAGGACTACATTGTATTTTTTGCAAATGAGTCTTCCAGTTGTGAAACTACATAACAAACTACATAACACCACTGGATGGAAGCGGCTGAAAAATCTGTCTTTTTCAAATAATTCTCTAGATACTGTAAAGGTCTGTGTATGTTATTTTTCCATTTCATTAATTCATTCAAAGTGGTAAGATACATTAATTGACATGATTGCAGTGGATACCCAAAATATTCACAGTTCTATATTTGCAGTTTCACCTATTTGCAGATTTTCCTTTGGAACAAATTATTAGAGTAAATTATTTGAGTAAAATATTTGGATATCTAAAATATCCAAAGTAAAATGCAGCTTTATAAGCTGAAATGCCCACATGCAAAATTACTTCACATAATATTGGCTGATGCTTGGAAAGCAGGCAATCCAGGACCGCCATTTGTTTTCCTTGACACTGATTGGCTGTACCCCCAAGAATAAAAGGTTGTTTACCTTTTGGGATAGACAACAGCACAAGCTGCATAAAGTGATTTACAGGGAAAAACAACCAAAACATTAAAAGACATAAAATACAAAATGATCACAAATCAAACATCAGTCAGTTTAATACCCTAATAAAATGTTTTCTCTAACAAAGACACCTTACCAGTATGGAATTTTACTGGTAAGGTAAAAGGACGTAATTAAAATAAAGCCATTTGGGTCAAAAGACTGTTCAAAAAATGGTCTTGATAAACAAGCGGAAATCAGGAAGGCATTAGATCAGGGGTGGGCAGCTCCAGGCCTGGAGGGTCTCCTGCAACTTTTAGGTGTGTCTCAATTTCAACACACCTGAGTCAAATAATGAAGTTGTTAGCAGGACTCTGGAGAACCTGATTGCATTTAGGAGGTGATTCAGCTGTTGGATTCAAGCCTGTTGGACCAGGGAGACGACTAAGAGCTGCAGGAAAAAGGAAGGAAAAAACAATTTCAGAGAACAAGGATTTGTTACAGCAAATGGGAGATAAAAATGTTCCATTGAATGTCATTTACAATAACAGAAGAGCACTTAAAAATATAAGTTATCAACTCCAGGTAAGATCAAATTTATGTCTTTTGTTAATACTCGGTGGTGATTTTTTTTTTAATCTTCACAGTTTTACTTTAACATTGAATTAAAAATTATAGTGCTGCACTTTTAGCTGCTGTATATGATCACACTTTCCATCTGCCAGGGATCTGCAACCTGGATCTCTGGAGACGCAACTGGCTCTTTAGCTCTCTTGAAATATCAAATGATGAAATATTGCTGTTTTGTTTTTGTTTTGTTTCATTCTTTTTCAAGTGTTGTCATGGAAAAACACTGACTACCCTGGCCCCTGTGGTAACTCAGAACCAGCCTCCAAACCTAACTCCTTATTTGTATAAATATTTTGATAATACTCTGTAAAATACCAGATTGTTCACATAACTTTTATACTTTTAGTTGTCTGAGGATGTCATGATTTGTGGTTTAGTGAGGGAGAACGCAGAGAGGATCCAGGATGAAGATGATGATGATGAAGAATTAATGACAGATATACAGCTCAACAGTCCGGACAAGTAGGCAGCACAGGGAGCTAAGGCTAAAATTAACACTGGAAGCTCCTGACTTAAATGACTGTAACCGAGAGCTGAAGCCGCCACAGGACTTCACAGTTCTATTGTGGCCGACTGACTAACTAGACAGACTGCGTTAACTGACAACTTGCATCTGACGAGTAACAAACAACAAGGATCCGACGAAAGACGGAGACAACAGGTGGGGTTAAATGCACAGGGAAGGTAATCGGGGAACAAGACACAGCTGGGAGAAAACAGAGAAGACAGAGACTCAACAGGGGAAACGGAACTAAATAAACACAGAAAAACCTCAAAAATAACTACACAGAAAACACAGATTGTCACAGTGGATACATTTTGAATATTAAATCAGGTGTTATGATCAGTTACTCAGTGGTTTACCAAATGCTTTTTACTTAATTGCTTAATTAAACATATTTAAAGTATACTACTCTGACTGGAGTACAGTTTTGAGGTACTCTAACCAACTTCTATGCATGAACGACTGCTCTATGGATCACTTTTTAAAGACAAAAAACACTGCCATAAAATATTATCCATTACTACAGCAGACGGCCCACCCCATGAGTAGGATGACGCGCCGTGGTGGGCGTCCCTTATTTTGATTTCTGAAAGGTGGCAACCCTAAGCAGAAATGAGATGGAATGGATGATATCAAGATCATCAAGAATGAAAAGAGCACTTGGGAAGAGACAAGAAAGGGCAAGAAGTTGGTCAGAAAAAAGTGAGGCAAGAGCAGAAGTTGGCAAAAAGACCAAAAACAAACGGGCGAGTTCACGAGTACAGGATGACTTTGCCATAGGAGTGGAATTTAAAGTCATGATGGAATTCGAGAGATGGGAGATCTATTCAACCAGTAAAGTTGACCAAAGCAAATGGAGGAAGAAATGGGGAGAATTAAAATGGCTAGAATTATGAATAACAGAAGAGTGCTGAATCATGCCGTCAGTGACCACAACAACAGAAAATAATCAAAATGAAAACCCTGATGGGGGGGGAAGGATTAAAACATATATTCCAGGATCTTTACCAAAGTTGAGTCATTTCAGGAGTTTCACTTGAAATGACAATGCAGGATGTAAAAAAAGAAATCAAAAGAGGGAAAAGATGCCACCAGGATTAAAAGTAAAAGACGGGGAACTTAAAGGCACTATGGCAGTGATTCTACAATTTGAATATATTAAGCCAGAAAATATCCAGTTGTGAAACATGAACTACAGAGTTAGAGAGTATATCCCTAAACCCCTCAGATGTTTTACTTGCCAAAGAATGGGACGCATTGCTAAAGAAAGTGTCCAAGATGTGGAGGTCCACATAAATTTGGAAAATGTGATAAAATTGCTAAAATCAAATGTAACTGCGGAGGAGAACACAGTGCACCATATGGTGGATGTAAAGTGCAAATGGAAGCCAGAAAAGCTCAAAGAATCAAAATAACAGTTTCATATGCTGAAGCTTTAAAAAGAATAAGGAAAGAGTGCAAGAGGAATGAGGTTGGGAGAAACGGGTCAAAGAAACACAACTTGGAATTCAAACCAAGGGCAGAATTATCCGAGACAAATCTTGGTTCCAACAACAAATATGCAAAATACATGTTTGCATAAATGTAGAGTGGATGAAAATACAATGGTGGTGAAAAAAGAAAACTTTGTAGCTTTTGTGTGCCACATTATTAATGTCACAGTACAAATGAAGAAAAGTGATAAAATAAATGCAATTATAACGGCAGCAGGAAGATTTTTAGATATGAAAGAAATCCAAGCAGATCAGATTCATACCATTTTGAGTACCACTGAAACAGAAAATTACGGTGGCCGACAGGTGCAAATGTGGAGCAAAAGAGAAAACATGCAAACAAAAAAAAAGACACGCGCACAAATTAAATGCGGCAAATAAAATGCAGCAAACAAAAAAGAAAACACCCCCGAATGAAATGCAGCAAACAAAAAGTGTTGAAAACGGAAGTGCTCCAGACCACTAGGGGGAGTCTAACAAAAAATAGCTGTGTCCGAATTCAGGCTCTGCATCCTTTCAAGGGCCCTGAGAAACTGATCCTTCGAAGCATAGACATAATAAAAGAGTAGACCCCCTTCCCCCACGATTGGCTGCTCCGGCGCAAATACGCTCTTGGAGCGGTCGTCCCTCCTGCTTTGCTCAACCAAAACAGCAGAAGAGGACGCTTGCGAGTGAAGCTGGCTGTTAATGCAGCGGGAGAAGACATCTCCGAAAACGTCGGAGCAATATTGGAAGTAGGTGATTTATTAATGAACCGAGCAGATATTTCAGATCTATACATCTACATTCTCGCCTAAAAACATTGTAAAAAATAATTTTGTGTAATACAGCAAAAATTATTTTGTCCCCATTGCTGCTTTTCTGAACACCCGCTTTAAAGGATGCAGAGCCTGAATTCGGACACAGCTATTTTTTGTTAGACTCCCCCTAGTGGTCTGGAGCACTTCCGTTTTCAACACTTTTTGTTTGCATTTCATTCGTGGGTGTCTTTTTTGTTTGCTGCATTTTATTTGCTTTTTGTTTGCCGCATTTAATTTGTGCGCGTGTGTTTTCTTTTGTTTGCATGTTTTCTCTTTTGCTGCGCATTTGCACCTGTCGGCCACCGTAGAAAATGCTCAGGATTAGGATCCAAGTTTCTATAATGGTTCTACATATTCCACAATGGAATGCCAAATTTAATAGCCAATGGACAATAATTTAAAATGTTTATGAATTAGAAATAATCCCAGATATAATATGTGTTCAGGAAACAATGCTAAAACCTCAGCTAGATTTTAAGATTCCTGGATATAACATAGACAAAGCAATTATAGAAGGTATTCAGGGAGATAATGAAATAATATGAAAGATTTAGTATTATAAATTCAGCACAGTTTATTTAGATTACTCAGGCGTGGCACTGATATTTGGTTCTGTGGGATACCAGCAGGGAAGGAGTAAAAGGCAACAAAAAGGCAGATAAATTAGCAAAAAGGGCTTTAGAGGTGGCAATAATGATTACAATTCTTTTTGGGAAAGGGGAAGGGAAATCACTTCAGAATAAAGAAATAGAAAAATGGGAAAAAGGTGTAATGACGATAAGAAAGGAAGATTATATAAAGTACAAAAGTCAGTATTAATTAGAAATGAGAGAAACGGAAGGGAAAAAATAATCAAATTAAGAGTAGGTCATACCTATTTAAATGACATTTTATATTTAATAGGGAGGAAAAATAAAGATAAATGTGAAGGATGTGGAGGGAAAGAAAATGTAGAACATGTATTGATGAACAGTAAAACATCTGAACCTGAAAGGGAGAAATTCAGAAGAATGGTTGGAAGGACTGGTCAAGAATGGAGTCTTAAAGGAATATTGGGAAATGAAGGAAACATAGTGGATATTCACAGATAATAGAAAGCATTATTTATTTATCTTCAGAATACAAAATTAAAAAATAGAATTTACTAGATGTAAAGAAGTGTTTCTACACACTCGTGTACAGTAGGTGGCGGTATGCACCTTAAAGTTGCTTGCGATCCGCCTTAATAGAAAAGGAGAAGAAGAAGCGGAGGAGGTGGAAGAAGAAGGGTTTTGGGACACAACCAGCATGGGTGCTCGACTCGCGCGGATGTTCCGAAACTATAATGTGGAGAACCGCGCGCTGCGAGAAATCTCCAAAGAGAAGCCGAGGTCAGCACCCCGGCACGCGGCCACAGAGACGCCGTCCGCCGTTAGCTCCGAGGGTGAGAGGCTGAGCTGCTTGGTAACCTCAAGGGTCATACCCACTGTGGGCTCGGTTTTCTAGAACCTGCCTCGGGTAATGTGTGGTAACTGGTTTGTTCTGTGTGTTATAGCCTCTGAGTCGGTGATGAAGAAGAATGAGTCGTTATTGGAACATCTCAGGTCTGTGTATGTAGAGTCCACGGATCCAACAGTCGGCGGAAAAACGACTCCAGAGGTCAGACTGAATCCTACATGTCTCTGTCTCTGCTGAATGACAGCAGGACCTCAGAATGTCTCCGTTCAGTTTGACCAGGCTGAGCAGGACTGGGTTGAATGCATTTTATTGGTGTTCTAGTTGATAGACAAACACAAACTAGAGCAGGTCTGTTTATTAAACGAAATAATCAGATGATTGTAATAGTTTTTACACGTTAAAATCCAAAAAGTGAAGCGTATATCTATTTATGAAGCCCACTTTACCCTGACACCCCTAATTAAAATCCAGTGTAACAAATAGCCTTCAGAAGTCATCATGTGCTTGTAATAAAATGCCCTAGTTAAAGCACAGAGGTAAATTCAAAGAATCATTTTTGACAAATTGTTGTAGAGATGATTGATCCAGTTTGACTAATAGAGATTAGTCAAACTTCATTGCTAAGAAGAAATCTGCAAAATTGCTTGGCCTTTGGATGTGCAAAGCTGGCAGAGATACACGGATAAAGACAGCTGGAATAAATATAAGTTCTGTTAAGATCTGATTTGGTTGGGCTAAGTGCCAAGGCACACAACATTTTTATGTTATTTGAAAATGTAAACAAAATAAAACTTTTTTTTTTCTACATCAAAATTATGCACTAGCTAAAAATTATGGTCAGGACTTTAATGTATTCATTTGAAATAATTGGCAGCGCATATTTTAATGTATTACACTTTTTAATGCAAGTAATTGTATTATTTTTAATACATTTTGTCCAGGTTACTTAAAAATTGAGCTTTATTTAAGCTTATTGTTACAATTACATTTTTTAAACTGCAGGAAAGTTAATTGTTAGAAATGTAAATTTGGGCCAATGTTGATTAATACTTTATGGCAGTAGTTATCAATATTTTATTTTATCAAATGTTTTATTTGATTGCTTGATTAATTGTCAGAATAATTAATAGATTACTTGAATGCTAAAATAATTGTTTACAACAGCCCTGGTTTTTTATACCAACTGCCTGCTGTGTCATTTCCCCACAGTTTTCGGGGAATGCGTCTGCCGGTAAAGAAGCAGACCGGAGGCCCCTCAGAGTCAGTTTACCAGGAAGCGCGTTCAGCCTGCCAGAGCTCACAGATGTTCCTAAAGGGAAGCTAACCCTTGCCGAGGCTCTCAAGGCTCTCGGCAGCCACCAGCACCAGCCTCGAACCTGGTCGGCGGAAAAGATTGCTCAGGAATATTCCTTGGAATTAAAAGACACAAAATCTGTGCTTGAATTCTTTATCCCTTTCAAGGTTGAGATCATCCCTCCAAAGAGTAGAACTTCCAAGCAAATAAAGGCTTCCTAAGAATGGAGAAGCTTTTACCTCACTTATTTATGTTCTATAATGTTATAGTGGGAAAGGATGTAGCTTTTCCATGATTTAAGTGATGTTTAGATGGAATGATAGAACATTTTTCTTATGAATACATGAAAAAAACAGATAATGACAGTGATCTGATAAAGAAAAGTCCATGAAGACATTCTCTTCTGTTGATTGTTCAAAACAAAGTGTTTTTTTGTTGTTGTTTTTACAGTGCAGACCTGCAGATCTTTATTTCTATTTACAAATCATAAATGACAAAGTACCTTGCTCTCTTTGTGCATTCATTTTTAAATTTAACTCAAAAGAAGTAGAATTAGATGGATTTATTATTTGCCAAATGATAAATGTTATGCTAATGATCAAATGAGTAGAGCTATTATTTATTTCTTTTTGTTGTTTAGGGCCTCCTTCTGTTCAGGTCAACCTGCTGCTGTGCTCGAACTATTCCAATACTCTGTGGCCATACGCCCCTCTATGAAGTGTGCACTCAATCAAAGGGAACATAAGTGTTCAAAATTTAGAGAATTGGGACAGTATGCCATTGTGTCGCAACCTCGATATCCAAAATGGTGGTCTTGCACACTTGAAAATGAATCAGTGTGGTGTTGCGCAGGTTCTTTTATTTTAACAAATGCTGTGGAAACATGAGCGCGACAGTGAGCGCCTTCGCTGACCAGCCGTTGCTGCGCTTAATTGCCGTTGGCTCGCTGAGTCAGGAGTGCTGCTCACCGTGCTCTATGTGCCCACTGGTGGCGAAGTGTTGTCACTGCAGTCCAGTGCATCACAGGAAGATAAGTGCAGCTGAAGAGCACAGCCAAGATAAGAAAAATGGAAGCAAATAAACAAACAGAAAGGGGGTGGGGGGTGTAATTACTTCTGATGTCCATTCTCTCACACTGGGGCTGTTCACTCTTTTGGCACTTGGACTGCTAAAAAGTACAACAACAACAAAATCGATTCTAAATACAGTATTTTTGCTTTCCAACGTCATTGCTAGAGATATTTAGCTGTTCAAACATGTTTTGCTAAGACTTGTTGAATACAGAGCAAAATTTGATGTAATAGCACATGCTCGGTAGAGTGAAACAAAAAATTCAATACATTACACTTGAAAGCTGTTTTTTTTTTTCTTCTTTTGTGACACAACTTGTTCTGTGAACATTATATTTCCAGGATGACAAAAAATACTCATCAAAATGCACTAACATTGAATTTAACAGTCATAAAGGCAATTCTCCCTGTGGTTTGACTAATTAAGAGACATGATTACATTTTGAGTTGTTTCTTGGAAAAAAACATCTTTTATGTGGCTTAATGTTAGATATAAAGTGGAGCTGATGTGCTAACAAAGAGAAAAAGGAATGGAATTAAAATGTCATTCTTAAAATAAATTATGAATGTTTGACTTGATAGAAATGTTACAAGAAATTCACAAGGAACACTCTGGCTGCTATTTTCTTCTCTAGCCTCAGAAAAAAACATTTGTTTAAAAATTATGATGAAATATTTAAAGAAAATAAGAACCAAACGCCTTTCTATTCCACTCCCACAAAAAATTAAGATATGAATTTTCATATTTTTGTATTCTTTGTGCATCAATTTTAGATTAATAAAGTTTTTCCTGTAATGACTTTCTACAAAAGAAATTCAACATAAAAATCAATTAATGTGCATTTTGTGACATATTTTCAGACGATACACATTTTTTTCAGTTGTAACTTATTTCGTTTTAAGAAAGATTTTCAAAAGTGGATATTGTTCTAGAAATCTTTTCCATCTTTAAATTTTATTATAATAAAATTTGGTCTTCTAACAGGGGATAAAGAGTTAAATTACAATATTAATTATTTAATCCTCTGGCTAAGTTTTTATTCACAAATATCGCTTTCTAATAATCTATGGAGGACCAAAACTGACATATGAAATAAAAGCATATATATTTAGTTTTTCCTTTTCCTTAGACATGAGTTTTCATAAATTAATGTATATATTTTCTTTTTCATTTCCCCTAAGCATGTGTTTTTTGTCAGGAAAAGTAAATATTTAATTTGGTCTTTTTCTTAATACAAGCCCTGTTTTTGTCATTGCCTCTTCTCTCCTGGTTTTACTTTTCCGTGTGCATCGTTATGTTAATGAGAAGAGCCGCCTTCTATGTCCAGCTCCTCTACTATTGGCCAATACAGCTTTGGAACCAACGTCACTGCGTTAGACGTTGTGGGGCGTTTCGGTACAGTCGCTCGGTGCCATCTTTACAGGCTACAGATCAAAACAAACTTTATCCCGGTGGTTTTATTGTGTTACCGACTGCAGTGAAGTTAGTTTCGAGTTGGATATTGGATATTCCAATATCCGCCGCGCAAGCGGCGTTTAGTTCAAGGTTGATCTGATTTATGAACGCTAATTTCGGCCAGCCGTTCTCCAGCTCCCTCCTCGGCACTCAGAGGTTCACTTAGGGACTGTCAACAAATTTCCGAACTAAACACTCCTGTCAAACAAATGTTAATAAATGCCTTGTCTTGTGACCAACTGATACAAAAAAAATGGTAATTCATGCTTTTACATGAGACACATTACCCTCTATTAAAATGTCAAGTCAAATTCAATGTTTTAAATAATTTTAATATTAAATAATGTAATATTTTCTTCAATAGCTTCCATATTGTGCCACATTGACTAGAAATCAGTGTGTAATTGTTGTACTAAACTGTATATGAGGCACATGCATTTTTATTCTATTTTAACTAAATTTTTATTTTTGTTAATTTTTTTTATGTTTAAATTTAGTAATTTCTCTTCAATAGCATCTCATGTGACCTATTGAGTCACATGAAATTCTTCTACTAGTCTGTACAGATGAGGTACACTCATTTTTATTTGATTTGACCCTTTTTATCCCCTGTCAATACACAGCTCTACATTACCATGTCACCAGGTGACTCTGAACCCCTCCAGTCACTGAATAGGTGCTTAAAACAGATATATGTGCCAAAACATTCTGCAGCTGAACAGAAACAAAACTGAAGTTATTATTTTTGGACCTAAAAGAGGAAGAGTCTAGAGTTATAGATCTAGAGTTGTATCAATCAATCAAATTTTATTTGTATAGCACATTTCAGCAGCAAGGCATTTCAAAGTGCTTTACATAATTTAAAACAGAAACACAGTCATGTAACATTGAATAAACAGTAAGAAAGAGAAAGAGATAAAAAATAATAATAAAAATAAAAGTTAATAAAAAAATAAAAAAACAAAGATAAAAACATTAAAAGCTGCACCCCTTTTCAACCAGGGGGAGACAACACCCGCACCCTTTTACACTTTTAAGAGAGGGGGACGAAACCCGCACCCCTATGTTGTTGTAGATCTATAACAATTTCACTGAAATTCACTCAGATTTTGACTCAATAGGTCACATGACCTAAAAGTTATTGAAGAGAAATACTAAATTTAAACATAAAAAATAGGTAACAAAAGAAAAAAAATGTGTTAAAATAGAATAAAAATGCATGTGCTTCATATAAACAGTTTAGTACAACAATTACACACTTTCTAGTCTATGTGGCACAGAATATGGAAGCTATTGAAGAAAACATTATTTGACATTAAAGTTATTTAAAATATTAAATATGACGTCACATATTAATAGATAGTCGTGTGTCTCATGTAAAAGCATGAATTACCACTTTTTTTGTATCATTTGGTCACAAGGCACATTTGTTTGACAAGAGTATCGGATCAACCTTGAGCTAAACGCCGCTTGCTCAATATCCAACTCGAAACTAACTTCACTGCAGTCGGTAACACAACAAAACCACTGGATAAAGTTTGTTTTGGACTGTGACCTGTAAAGATGGCACTGAGCGACTGCACCTAAACGCCCCACAACGTCTGACCCAGTGACGTTGGTGCCAAAGCTGTATTGGCCAATAGTAGAGGAGCTGGACATAGAAGGCGGCTCTTCTCATTAACATAACGTGCAGGAGGCAATGGGCTCTTTGCACCTCAGCTTCCGCGTTCGGGGTAAAGCGGCTCGATTGTTTCCGAACCAATACAAATATCATTTACATTAGGTGCTTGCAGGGCTTGGCCAAGGTTTGTACATCGATCCGAAGCCCCAACAAGTCAGCTGGAGAAAGGTTTTAAGATGTTCGCCTCGTTATACATTCACTGACACGAAGGTGAGTTTTACTTAAACTTTGTGGCTAACATTAACGTTAGCTTATGCTAGTAGGCAATATTCTCGGACATTGTTCTTGTAAAATGTGCTATTTAAGTATCTAAACATTCTAACGGACAATGTATTTATCTTATTTTCAAGTATATTATGTGTGTTTATTGTCATTAGTGTCACAGACTAACGGGGAGGTTCCGGTTCGGGCTTTTTACTTCCGAAGCCTGACGGAGCTCAACAAGCCTCATAGCTTGACAGTAGCGCAGCTCTGGTGTCAAGAGATCTGGTTCAGCTGTTCAGGTTCAAAGTTGCTGCTTTTAGAAAAATATGACCGTATTATTTGTCATGTCTCCATGTTATTTCGTTTTATTACCTTTGCATGTTTCTTGTGAAGAGCTCAGATAGGACGGTGTTTACAGCAGGATGTACAGGCGGATCAGTTGCTCGGCTGTCTGGCTCTGGTCTGCTCTCTCGTTCCCATAAACTCTTTCAGGCTGAATATAGAAGTGATTCCATGGAAATAACTCAGGGAGGCTCCTTTATTTACCATCCGTATCCCCGGTAGTTTTAGGCTGATCCTGAGTGAAGTGAAGGCTGCAAACTTTGCTGTGCGGCGTTAGCTGGTAGCGACAGATATTTACAAGCCATCTTCTTAATTCAGGATCGCTTGGAAATTAATGAAAACTTAAAAGCCCATTATATTAGGAAGACAACAATGTTAATAGTATTGTTTTTTTGCATCTGAAATACGACTTAGTCTTTTCTACCAGTCATGGTAACTGAAAGCGGAAAAAAGTGAGCCGCATTGGCTCCTGGAGATGTGACGTCAACGCCTTAGGTGCAAAGAGCCCATGGCAAAAGGAGGGCTTGTATAAAGAAAAGACCAAACAAAATATTTACTCTTCTTGACAAAAACACATGTTTAGGGGAAATGAAAAAGAAAATCTGAGTTTATCTAGGTGTATCTGGGACTTCATTCTCATGCCTCATAATGCCTCAGCATTGAGGAGGTGGATTTATTTAAATAAGACAGTTTAGTCAAACATATGCGACACTTAACCTGCAGAACACAATATGAAAATAAACTAAGAGTCAGTTTCAGCTGGATTTGGATTCAGATAGATCAAGTAGAAACTGACAATAACCGGATGAAACAACAAAAATGAAAACAAATTTATTTTCCAATATAAGATCAAAATGGTCCCACACTGTGGAAACCTTTTGTCTGAGGCTGCTCCATAGTTGACACTGTTCCGTAAAAGATCAAGAATTCGTTTGGCAATTGCTTTTGACAGATTGACAGATTTGCTTCCATATAAACACAGTTTGGCGTTTTAATGTCATTTCGAAACAGTTCCTGTATCGATCACATGACTTGCTGAAACCAATAAGCGCACCAACACGGGTTTTGGTCTGTGGGCTTGATGCATGGGCCGACACATCGGTATGAGAGGCCCCATGGGCCAAAACTTACAAACTCTCTTATACTCGCTATCAAACTCTCACATTCACAAACTCTCTGACAGAGTTTGATTGCAACGGAAGTTAACTTAAAATTTCAGTTTCTGATTGGACCCCAGGCAGGCTTTTCAAAATAAAAGCGAACCTCCGGTTTATATTTGATTCATGTTTCTCTCCTGCGGCTTTAAAAATGTAAAACTTTGTGTTAATTGATTTGCTAAGGGAAATCATGTATCTGAAAATAAATTAAAACATATTATGTGGGCAAAAAATTCTGTAAACCACATATGTGCTACCTCAATCAAAATTGCTGACATTTGACATGCAAAAAAATCTTCCAGATTACATAAACAATACCTTACCAGGTACTTCTCTGACTTCAGGATGACACAGGGACACCTTATAAAACCAATTTTAACTGAGGTTGCACATATGTGCTTTACATGATTTTTTGCCCACACAATATTTTTTTTTCAGATACATAATGTCGTTTTGCAAATTAATTAACACAAAGCTTTAGCCTCTTATAGCCGCCGGAGAGAAACTTGATGTGTGAATCAAACATAAACTGGAGATGTGCTTTTATTTTGTAAAGAGACCGCCATAACTTGTGCTGTCGCCACATTAAAATCGAGTGCAGGCTGGCTTTACTGCCATTTCCGAAGAGACGGCTAGCTTTATCCCACTGATCGATGGGGTTTCCGATGCTGGCTTTCGGCTTCTAAACACTTCTGATAATGCTGACATTACTGTGGGAGCGCTGACGATGTCATTTAAAATATTAGTTGCCTCTGTTAGTCGCTGCCGCTCAGCTATTTTTCTGTCCGTGAAAACCCACCTACTCCTACCTGGGGTCCAATCAGAAACTGAAATTTTAAGTTAACTTCCGTTGCAAACAAACTCTGTCAGAGAGATAGATAGTATGTGTAAGAGAGTTTGTAAATTTTGGCCCATGGGGCCTCTCATGTTGCCGGACCCATCACTAATATTTATGCTTTTATTTCTTACTATGTCAGTTTTGGTCCTCCATAATAATCACCTCCATTTTTAAAGTGAAATAATTTTATTTAAGAGTGCTTAATGTTGCAACAGCACAAAGTTCAATCTTTATGCCAATATGTTGATAGTTTAAGATTTGAAAGTCGTCTTGCATTTCTTACACTTTGTTTGACTTTTCTCACAGTTAGTTTGTAATCTTTTACTAACTGTAAAAAAATATTTTTTATTTCTTCTTTTTTCTCCTGACCCTGTTTTTGAATTTTCAATAAAGACCAAGAAAACCAGTAAAACATTGCCATAATTCCGCATTTTAACTCAAAACGACACATGCAGCGATTAATTGTGGGTAATACATTTCATCCAAGTCCGCATGGATCACAAAAAACTTCAAGCTAGCTACATAGAGTGTGCATGTGTTTCCGGAAATACTGCTGGTTTTTCAGAATAAGACAAGAAAACTCTTTCCAATTGGATTCTGCTTTCTACTTTTTTTTTAATGAAAAGTTGCTTTAGGGACTTTAAAGGTGGAGGGCATAGCTGGCTATTTCAAGCAGTCATGAGAGGTGGGACCCATTCAGAGTGTCCATCCTCATCTGTTGTTGAATTTCTTTCTAGATTAGAGCATGAAGAAGTTTTTGAGATCCTTGAGCCTGCTTCATATTGTCAACCAGCAAGTAAGAAGCTCATCTTCACGCTTCTCGTCTTTGATTCTTCCATGCATGTTTGAGGAATCCTTGAATCTCCTATGGCAACCATTCATGGTGCCTAAACGCTTGCTAAACCCTAACCTTAACCCCTAAACCAGGGGTCCCCAAACTTTTTCCTGCGAGGGCCACATAACTGTTCACTTTTCTGTTCGGGGGCCGGTCTTAGTTTTTCGAGAAAGAAACCTTAGAAATATGCCCACGACATATTCGCGTTTGTAGATAGATTTTTACCCAGAATGCAAATGGAACAAAAACCGTGAGCGAAACGGTGACTGGTACTGACTAGTATATATTCCATTGAGGGGAAACTAAGCTTCATATCTGCTCAAGAGCCCCCCTGGTGGTTGAAGAAAAATCCGCATATATATGAAAAAAAACACTGAATGCTCTCTGGTATTGTTCAGGGGGCCGGACGGGCATAACCCGTAGCCTGGGGACCCCCACCCCAAACCAACCAAACTTACTAAGCTGTGATTAATCACCCCCAAAAAGCTGAGTACCAAGCATCAGAATATTTCCTTTTCAAATTCTCCCCAGTCCTTATGCCTTTTTGCTTGTGTCTCATTTATGTCGAGAGGTATTTTTCACTCGCAGACTAATAAAGTTTCACCACAAGACTGCACAACGACCAAATCTTAAAGGTGGTATATATTATGTAAAATGAACTTTTTTTTAATCTTTATATCACACTACAATGAAAAACAACAAAAACACCCCTGTGTCAGGATCGGTGGTTTGTTTTGTTATTTTTGGAAGCCTGCTGTTTCCCACTTCCTCCACCAGATGCCGCCTAGGAGCAGAGCCCCTGGAGAAGCATGTGGTCGAACCCAGGGACACACCTGTGGCGCATTATCTGACTGAGGCTGGGGATATTTAAGAAGCGGCGAGCTGACACTTCCTTGCTTGAGTGTTTACCTCGGTAACAAATCGTTCCAGAGCAGGGGTGGGCAACTCCAGGCCTGGAGGGCCGGTCTCCTGCAACTTTTAGATGTACCTCTACTTCAACACACCTGAGTCAAATAATGAAGTCATTAGCAGGACTCTGGAGAACTTGACTGCACTTAGGAGCTGATTCAGCTGTTGGATTCAGGTGTGTTGGACCAGGGAGACATCTAAGAGCTGCAGGACACCGGCCCTCGAGGACCAGGATTGCCCACCCCTGTTCCAGAGTAAGGCCCTCTGAGCTCTTCCCGAGATAATTGCCTCCTGTGTTTTTCCTTTTGTCAGGTTTACCTGGATCCCTCCGGGGTTTTTCCGAGAGAAGAGTCCTGTGGATCGTTATCTCGGACCGCGACCAGCCGCCAGCTCGCCCCTCCACTCAGCCTGACTTACCTGTCCGCCCTCCAACGGTTCGTTGCCTCTCCACGCCGCCCCTGGGTCTTTCTCTGCTTCCAAGAGAACTTCCGTCTGCTCCGAAGTAAGCCGTTTCCCCCTCAGTATATAAATTCATCCACCTCCCTGGATTCGCTGATACTAACCGCTTCCTCTCGTTGACAGTGGCTGAACTGGTTATCCCTTCCAGACTCCCTGCTCCGTGTTTTTTCCCCAACCCTGTCCTCTTTTCAATAAACTTCATTATTGTTTTGCACACGCGTCTCCTGGTTGTGTTCGTGCATGTGGGTGCGTAAACTGGAACCCAACATGACACCCTGGAGTGTTGCTTTGATTCTTCCATGCATGTTTGAGGAATCCTTGAATCTCCTATGGCAACCATTCATGGTCTCTAAAAGCTTGCTAAAACAAGCGTTTAGGCCTATTTCCACAAAGTTCCTCATTGGCAAAGCTGCAGTCTCCAGCCGAGTTTATGCCTCACGGAGCAGCCCTTTCCCATTACACCCCCGCCACGCCCCCACTCAGTTCCCCAGACTAGTGGCAGCGGCAATAACCAAACACTTGATGGAACTGCTGTTCTGTTGAGCTCGTCACTATTTCTCAATCAAACACCAATGAAAGTTGTTAAAGGCTTAATGGAGGAACATTTTTGTGATGAAGTGCTGAGTGTAGGAAAGAGCAGGAGCTTCTTAAAATGACAGAGGTTCAGTTTCAGTTAGGTTTCATATACAGCCTTTTTGGTAACACTTTATTTGAAGGGGTTGAATAAGACTGTCATGACACTGTCATAAACATGACATAACACCTGTCATGAACATCAATAAGCCTTCATGAATATTTATGACTGTCGTCATAAAGCATCATTTGGTAAATTATGACACTTTTAATACAAAGTTGACATTGAAAAAGTCTTTGTTATGACAACTTGACATTACCCAAGACAACATCGTTGTCATTACAACTTGACATTAAGCAAGATATTATAACTTGTCATGAATGTCATAACAGATGAATTTTAAAATGTTGTCCTTATAAGACATCATTAACAAGTCACTTGTTGTTACACATACCTTTTGTTGTCATGAGACCATTATAATTGTGACATTATCCTCCTCTGTTAAAGTGCATCACAGTAAACTATTAATAAAGATGTCATTGAGTGTCATTAATCTATCGCTTTAATGACTCAAGTAAGTGTAGTCCATTTTACTTGAGGTAACTGGAAATGTTCATGACTTGTTAAAGCTGTCTTATAAGGATATAAGCCAATAAATTCACCTGTTATTACATTGATGACAAGTTATAATTTCTTGCTTAATGTCAAGTTGTCATAACAAAGACATTTTCAGTAACGTCATGATTTACCAAATGACACTTTATGACGACAGTCATAAATATTAATGAAGACTTATTGATGTTCATGACAGGTGTTATGTCATGTTAATGACAGTGTCATGTCAGTCTTATTCACCCCCCTTCAAATAAAGTGTTACTGCATTGGTAATAACAACTGAAAATCATGCTTACTTGATTGTGCTAATAGCACTTGGCTGGAAAATACATAATACTGTCCCTTTAAATGAGTGCTTATGGATGAGTTAGCCATGAGTTAACTTGTTGATAGTCACAATAAAAATGGTGATGAATGTCAAACAAAGCAGACCAGCCGGGATTAAATCTTAAACCGCGGCGGGTATAAGTAATGAGCGGACGTTTATTTTGAAAGCCCAAGCAGGAGGTGGTTGTGTCTGACCTGGCTCCGCAGCTCTCTCCTCAGTGAAGAGTAGTTTTGGAAGAGTCGACTCCGAACAGCTGAAGCTGCTAACAGCTTTTAGCTTCAGAGAACATCTGGAGGGTCGAACAAGGAGAAAAACCGCGGTGAAAAACTCTGGATTGCTCTTTGAAAGCAAGGAAAACCGGTGCTGGTGGAAATAAAGCCACGCCGAAACGCCAGTAAGGATCTCACATTTCATCCGTGTAGGTGGTTTCATCAGCGGCTGTCGCGCTGTTGATAAAGCAGTCCTAAAACAGGTTGATAGCTGGGATTCCCAGGGGAAATCCATCGAAGCAGAACATCTGGTGAGGGATCTTCATACACACCGAGGCCGGACGGAGAGCCTGGTCACTCGGATGCTCCTCTTGGACGGCTGATCTTCCACCATGGAGTCGCTTCTGAGCTCCACCATGGGAGGAAGCAGCAGCAGGTAAATCAACTGGAACACGCTGAACTAGATAATAGTGGCGGGATCAGATCATCTATGTTTGGTGGAATAAAGCTGCTCTGGTTGCTATGGCTGCCCAAACCAGCCTCCCCAGCTGGATGGAGGTGAATTGACAGCAGGCCTGGTCTTCCATGGTCAGCTCGGCTCAGCTCACACACTGAGACTGTGGAGTGGGTCTGCCTCCCCCCAATCTCTAAAAACACTTCTTTTTTTTAAGTCAACACAGAACCATTTTATTGATAAAACACAGAAGCTGCTTCTGGCCAACTCTAGAGTGAATTATTCTAATATTCACAAATGAATATTAACATCATATAACATCAAATGATGTTAAATGTGACATAACCATAGGCGTAAATCCTGGGGGGTAGAGGGAGTCCGGAACCCCCCAATCCTGGAAATGTCTAGAATTGTCCCCCCCAAAGAAACCCTTGTATTTAAACAATATCAATATAAGAAAGGTAATAGAAACAAAGAACAAAGTAAAACTACCATTCATCTAAGAAAAAAATAAGAATTAATTTTTAGGTTCCCCCCACTATTTTTAGAACAATGGTTCTAACAATAGTTTTGGAACCAAAGTGTAGGAGGAGGAACAGCAGCGCTGCTGAACGGCACAGGCTCCATTAGAGCTGGTGAAGTGAGGAGCTAACTGTTAGCTGTGGCTCTGCAGCACTAAATACTTAATAGTAAGTAAATACTTAAAGCAAAAGATATGTAACACGTTTTATTTACTTTTACTGATCAATAGGAAGAAACACATTGACAATAATACAGTCCACAGTTCGTTATTTCATTACTTTGGCTGAGTCATGATAAACTGCCACCTTATGCCTTGGAAATCAAAACTAGCTAAACTGCTACATTGTTTTCATAGACCTAGCTCCTTTTTCTGTCGAAGGTAGCCAATATTTCAATTATATTTAGCTCTCTAACTCTTACTTTAATAAGAAGAGTTTGAAACTGGAGGGGCTGAGTGTTACCACTAGCCGACAGCAGAGGGGCTATTGCAGCTGGCAGTCAAGCAAAATAAAGTATGCCTTTATTTCTTATCATCTTCAACGTAGAGCTTTTAAAACCCAAAATAAAATCTGAATACTTTTATAGAAAACTCTGGTGCTGACCTTTAAGTTTAAGTTATGATACTTCCCAAATATTCAATTCCTACATATTTATAGGTTTTCATCCATCCAGGACATGAGCCCCTCCCCCACCCCACCCCCCAAAATAAATAAATAAAAGTTTAAAGTAACTCAAGTTATAATTTAAATAACACATAATGAATCAATATTTATGAGGAATTTTAAGTAGAGTTACTTATTAAAACTTGTTTTTATTTAGAACCTTAAGTTTTTGTAAAGGTATAGCAGAGATTAGATGAACCAAACTTGAATCTAAGCGACCTTTGACTTCTACAGGTCTCAACAGGTTGTTTACTGAGAAAAACACTTTTGTTATTCATTGCTTCTTACTACTCATTTTTGATGGTGCATCTTGAACACACAAAAAAATTTAAACCACATTTTACGTTACATTTTACTGTAACTTTGCTGACCCCCCAAAATTGCTCTTAAAAATTTCCCTGTTTGTGGTCCCCCCCCAATAATAACATGTAATTTACGCCCTTGGAGTTAACATCTTTACAATGACAGATTGCGGCATTTTGGCTTATTTTATTTTAGCGTTTTTCACAGTTCCTCCCAGAAGTACTCACACTTGTTCAAATTATTTAAACTACAATCTTTTAGGATCTTTCTGATTAAAGGTACCCTGGTCACTGTTTTGTGACTGAAAAGTAGATTGGCCATAATCCAAGAGCCAACATTTTCAGTCTGATCAGAACATGAGGATGGAGAGACCAGCAAGTGTCCAGTCAGAGAAGGCTAGGTAGGAAAGTAAGTGTTGCTTTTAAGGGCCAGGTGTATTTGGTTAACTACATTTCTGCAAGTCAGTTTCTTTGATGGTTTTTAGTTATACTAGTTGATGTATTTATATTTTTTACTTATAATAAACTCCCATGCAGAATTTTATATTAATGTAGGCATGTTATGTATCCATTGGTGCTGGTCAGAAATAATAAAATATAACTTGTGGTGTCAGCAAGTTCCTGGGTCTCATGAAAGTGGAATGTGTGGTATAGTTTCATAAGTGCTGTAGTTTGTTGGATCCATTAAGCTTTGTTGCTACAGGACTTGAAGTAGAGACAGCCACTAATCAGACAAGCCTCATATTAAAGATATTTGATTCCTGCCAGTTTCCTAAGCTCATTATTCAGGGACAGAAATGTGATAATTGGTTAAAATGCTATGGCAAAGTTGATTTTGACCGTATAAGTGTAAACAGGAGTATGCATATCTGTTCATAATTGCACATTATAATAAAAATACAAAAATTACCAACATCCTGGCAGAAGTCCAAAACAAGTTTATGTCTGAGCTTTTTTTTGCATCTGGAACACATTAGAACGGAATGATCAAGTTTGTTTAATTCCGTTATTTGACGTTTCTGTTATTTCTCCATTTTTCCATGTTCATTGCAGCTGGAGCTGGACTGGAGTTCTGATTGGCTTTGGTGGCTTCCTGGAGGGAGACATCAGCTGAGCTAAAGCTGCAACATTTTCCCTCTTCTGTCATTAACGTTGCTTTTCTTTAACATAGAAAGTACTCCTACATCAGTAGCTCAATGCTTACCTGGCCAATTTTACTTAACCACTGACAAATGTGTCAGAACCACATGGACTGAGCTGGTTTCATCAGATCAACCTAAGATCTTTCTTGATAAAATAACTCCTCGTATTTTAAGATGTTTTTCTGGTAAAATTGCATCTTTCTGCTAATATGACTGCATTCTCATAATTAAAATTGCTCATAGCCTGGCCACAATACTCCACTACCCTAACTCTACCCTTAATAGTTCTTGACACATATTTCCTCCAGATACATTTGGTATTTTGCGATGCTTAATGCAACTCGATAAAAGTTTGCTGGTTAACAAATTCAACATAAAGAGAGGCGAATATTAGACAAGCCTAACTTATGTGCCTTACCTAAAGCCAACATTAGCGAGCACAATATGATAACAGCAGATTACAGAAGAAACAGAAGATTACTTACCATTCACATTCTGTGTCCTGTCACCAAAGCGAAGCAGCAAACCCTACAGTTCGGAACAGAGTTCTGAGAGAACAGGGAGTGAGAGTCATCTGCTTTACTCAGCGCTAACCATTAGGAACACAACTAAAAACTTTGATTCGCAAGCAAAAGTTTGAGAACCGCAACCAAAGATTTCTGAAATGCACAAATAAAAGTTTGTTTTGCAAATAACTTTTTCACTTCAAAAATATAAAAATATAAAAAAAAATATATATTTTTTTTTGTTTAAAAAATCATTACAGTTCAAAACATTTTGATCACAATTTTATTTTTGTTATTTGAGATTAGATTTTTTTTATTGAATAATTGTGAAACAAATTTAACTCCATAAAATTCCACCACGCAAGCATCGAGTTTGGCAAGCAAAGATTTGCTCTGAGCAGAGACTAAGTTGAGCATGAGGAGAAGTTTTGAGTACAATCATTACAAGTTTTGGGAAGAAAAATATGAAATCCTGCTTTCAGACTGAAAATGTTTGCTCTTGGATTATAACAGAAAAATTCCCCAGTGTGCTTCCCCTTCCTGAGATGCCGGCGTTAATCTACATTATTTTTTCATTGATTTCATTTTGTCCCTTTTAACTCTCCATAGGTCTCTGGTACTGTTTGACACCTTGATATTCTTTTAGACCAGCTTGACATTGAAGTATACCCAAAAACAAATGCAGAGAGGCTGAGGCAGCAAATGAATTTCAAGATTTCATAAAAAATAAGAACAAAATCTTACAAAAAAAAACATGGAAGCACAGGGTTGTAACGCTTGTACTCAAAACTTCTCCTCGTGCTCATGCAGTCTCTGCTTGGATTCTCTGCTCACTTTTGAAAACGCCTTTTGGCACAGTCGCCTGGCAACCTCTCAGCCAATAGAATGAAAGTGAGCTACTGATTGTTAACAGCTACTGATATTAGGCAGGATTTTGTTCACCCAACCAAAGATAACATAGTCATATATATATATATATATATATATATATATATATATATATATATATATATATATATATATATATATATATGAGAGCAATAAAAATATTTAATACAGAAATGTTGGCTTAATGAAAAATATGATTAGTACCTGTTTAAAGGTTGTTATTTATTAAATAAACATTATCAGGGCCCATGCTCTGATTTATTGAATATGACTTCATGTTTCAGGACAACTTGTGATCTGCTGCATCAGAGGGATGACAATGTCTCTTTCACAGCACAGCTTGTGGTTGACCACCCTTTCCCACAGGCTTTGCCTTCTGAGAATAGCATGATAGTATTGACTAAAGAGTCAGAGTGACACTTGTAGAGACAGACATGATGGATTGAGAGTGAGCTCCCAGCTGCTATGCAAACTCATAAACCATTTGCCTCTCCATCCTTGTATTGGTCATTTTCAGGATTTTTTTTGGCTGCAACTGTCAAATATGTCTGTTTGCTGTTCTTTTTTCAAGATTTGATTTAGATGACACTTGTGAAGATAGCATAAAAATCATTTGACACACCAGATCTGAGTCTTGGTGAAATGCCGTTTCAGATTAAAATGAAGCCGTTTCTGGAAAGCAGAGTCTGCCTAATTATTGAATTGTTTACAAAGGCCTTTTTGGCAGCAGCATCCCACAGTTCAGCATATGTGACCTTTTCCTGCCTATCATGCTGTGGAGATATTTCAGCCCACGCTTCTTTCCCATGAAGTTAATAAGTTAATTCAAGTTTGGATGAATTTGCTGAAGTGCAGCTTTCTTAATTTTTTTTTGTAGATCTGTTGCTCTGTTCAGGAACAGGTTGTTTAACATGACCTAGCTCAATCTAGGCTCTGCCTGTCAGACAGCCGGAGCCTGGCCTCACATTTCACACTTAAATATTTTGGTCCTCACAAGATTTTAAATCAGTGACGGGAGATCCTCCCCACGATGTGCTATGGGGTACCTTTAAATCAATTCAAAAATACTTTATCTCGTAGGAAAATTGGATCTGAGAGAAACTATATAAGAGCAGCAAAGCTTCTGTATCTACAACAGCAGTCATGTAGTAAGCATTCCCAGACAACATAAAATAACGTAGATATTAGCTTAACGGACACGGACAGCCCAGAGACAGAGCTCAGTCAGACCGAACTCCCCTGTTGAAATTCACTTCCCAGCCGTGACATTTCGAACCAAGAAACGTTCCATCGTAATCATGCAATACGCTGTTTTACTGCAGTATTAACACAGAAAGATGTCAATCAGCTGACTATTTAGTCTGCTACCAAATAGTGAAGCACAGAAACAAACCACGAACCACTTTGAATGTAACTTGACTCAGATTTTGTCCACACAGACCAGCGACTGGTACATGTCCAGGTATCCCATGCAGCTAAGCAACATGACACATCATTAAACTTCCCTGTGATCAGGACTGTACAGGACCTACTACATAGAGATGATTAAGCTTCAGTTATCATGGAGGTTATTTGATCTACTAATGGACTGTTTTTCAGCTGTATTTGCAGCTTAGCCATTGCAATGACCTCGGACTGTAAGATGAGCTTCCAGTGTTTGTCGATAAGGGGTTTTATGGCAGTGTTGGACTTATGCTCAATGGAAAAGTGGCTGTCAGGAAACACTCACACATTTCTGATGACATTTGTAGAACAAGATATTTAAACAGCTTCCACATTCTGTTATTCCATGTGTTTTTCTCACAGCAGAGCTATTTGGCTCTGCTGTGAGAGACAACTAGTTCTGCTGTTGGCTCTCAGTGGGGATTAACCCCACTGTTATTCCTTGGCGCATATCTAGCATATTCAAAAGGAAATCCAACTCAAATACCTAAGTGTAATGCTACTTCACAAATGGTAGCAAAGCGACCAATCTCAAATTAATTTTTCCTGGCGCTCATTGGTGGAACCCACAAGAACAGAGACAAGGAAAACCATAGATGTTATTTTTATTTATTTTTGCTTGTGTTTCGGTAACCAAGTGATGACATTTCATTGCCAATTTCACTGTCTTGCGTAACTTTGAAGCAGAAACAGAAAATGCTCTGTCACCTCTGAACTTCAGTCTAGTTTTAGGTACCATCAACAGCAACCAATTGGTTGAACTTATGGATCAGGGTGGGCAGTAAGGCTGAAACAGCTCAGATAGATATGGTGGAGGAAGGCTGTTCAAGCAAACAACAAATAATTTTCATATTGAAAACAAATAACTCTTAAAATAAATTTTGTAGTGCACAGGGACCCAGTTGAGGTACACTAGGATGGAATTGATGTGCTGTTGCCCATGAGTCTGAGCTAACTGACGAGCAGCAGAGTTCTGCACAAGCAAAATGTATTTTCACCAACTTACCAGAGAAACTCTCCTGAAACACTGAGAATGAGCTACATTCAGTCCTGGAACTGCTGCAGTTTTAGTGCTGTTTGGAACTATTTGGAGCTGCATGACCCACGAGACTTCTGCATTCCAGTCTTTCTATGGAACTCTATCGGAGTGGCCAAACTCACCTCATACAATACTGGTGGGGATAAGCTGCATAGAGTATAGATGCTGCAAAAATATATTTTAAATGTATTCCACAAATGTACACACGGAATGTACATGTGTCAAGTATAAGCCAAGCTTTATTGTTCTGCCTGTAGAACAACAGGTCCACCAAGAGTCTAGGGAACTTACCAAGAGTTCATCAAGTTTTACCAAATTAGTTTTGTGGGAAAAAACATTCCAGGATTCCAGAATTTACAACATGTTGTAAATTCTATTGTGTGCCTATGGGTCTGAGCTAACCGACGAGCAGCAGAATTCTTCTGCTTCCACCCATGCTGGGTTGCTGGAATTGTGTAGTTGAAAAGAGAGAAATATTCAACAGTAGCATGGCATTTATAGCTTGTCTTAGCCCTTCTTAGCTCACGTAATTTTATGTACTAACATAAAATTAAACATTTTGTATCTAATGAACCTACATTTGTGAGTGAACAAGTTTAAATTGATATTTTTCATGTCTGAGTCTGAACAGTCTTCCATCTTTTTTCAGTATGTCAATTTCTCTGTTTTTCTGCAGACTTATGTCGGTTTCATTATCTATAAAACCCCCTCTTTAAATAAATCTGAAATATGCTTTTAATGTTTTTTATGTGATCTGATTCATGTGTTCGGTTTTGTCTGTGTTTGAATTCTAGGATTCCACAGCTGTGAAGATGACACCATGACATTAGGAGGAACATATGGATCTCCAGCACCATATTTCTCATGATGATGCACACTCACTCTGGGAAGGAAGGCTTTGCTCCACTATACCCCTTCCAGAAATGTGGGACATTAACACACTTCTCCACTGCGTCATGGGGGTTCTAACTCATCAGAGACGGTGCTAATGGAGGGTGTCCCCATGGCGAACACGTCCCTGGGCTCTGGGTCCGCTCCGCAGCCAGTCGCCCCGACAGGGAAGTCCTCAGCAATGGCCCCAGGCCTCGGCCTACCTCTGCAGGTCTTCTTCAGCCTCGTCATGGCAACCATCCTACTGGTGGCCCTTGCAGGAAATGTGGTGGTGTGCCTGATGGTGTACCAGAGATCCGCCATGCGCTCCGCCATCAACATCCTCCTGGCCAACCTGGCGTTTGCAGACATGATGCTGGCCATCCTCAACATGCCGTTCGCTTTAGTCACTGTTATGACCACCACCTGGATCTTTGGGAACACTTTCTGCCGGGTGTCTGCCATGCTCTTCTGGTTGTTTGTGATTGAAGGTGGAGCTATTTTGCTTATAATAAGCATTGATAGATTTCTGATTATTGTCCAGAAACAAGACAAGCTCAGCCCACAGAGAGCCAAGCTGCTCATTGTGATCACCTGGGTGCTCTCTTCGGTTTTCTCCTCCCCTCTGGCTGTAGGTTCCCCTCGCCTACAAATCCCCCCCAGAGCCCCTCAGTGTGTTTTTGGTTACAGCGCTGACCCAGGATATCACGCTTACGTCTTGATCCTCATGCTAGTTTTCTTCTTCATACCTTTTCTGGTCATGCTGTTCACATTCATGGGGATCCTGAACACCATCCGCCACAATGCCATCCGCATTCACAGCCACCCAGACAGCATGTGTCTGAGCCAGGCCAGCAAGCTGGGCCTGCTGAGCCTCCAGAAACCCTTCCAGATGAACATAGACATGAGCTTCAAGACCCGTGCCTTCACCACCATCCTCATTCTCTTCTCTGTATTTACAGTGTGTTGGGCGCCCTTTACTGCCTACAGTCTGGTGACTACTTTCAGTTTTGGCTTTTACCACAAAGACAGCTTTTTCCAAATCAGCACGTGGCTCCTGTGGTTGTGCTACCTCAAGTCTGCCCTGAACCCTCTCATCTACTACTGGAGGATCAAAAAGTTCCGAGATGCCTGCCTTGATCTGATCCCCAAATACTTCAAGTTTCTTCCTCAACTGCCGGGCAACACCAAGAGACGCATCCAGCCCAGTGCTGTGTACATATGTGGAGAGCATCGCTCTGTGGTTTAAAGGGAAAATCCACTCTTATAATATTGTTAGAAACCCTACTTTGAATCCATGTAACTTGCATTTGAGGTTGCTTGGTTCTTTATTTCTCTCAGTAGAAGCTCAGGCTGAAAGTAGCACTTCTTTGAAAAGCCAGGGGGCTGAGTAGCTGCTGAAGGGACAGACTCCTAAATCCTTAGAAGATCTGTTTGGAGTATTCTCATGTGCAGTCTGATATGAGAGCACTGCAGTTACCCAGGGGTTTAATCTAGGGATGCACGCATATCTGATATTAATACTGCTATTATGGGTGTTAACTGATATTTACAGATATTTTATATATTATATGTATTTCCATACACTTTTGACACTGTGTAAAAGGGACCTCACAACCTACATTGCTTTTCTACTTTAAACTCCTCATAATCTTTTGCTGCATCACTGTCAAGTAAATACTACATAGCCAACATCCTCCCCCTCTTGAAACACACAAACAGTCACCAAGATGAAAGGAAACGTTGGTCGTTTAAATTTTTCAGCATCTCTATGTTTTTGTCTAGAAAACATGAATTTAATCTCAAATCCTTTTCTCAAACATTTTTAACATTTTGATTCTGGTAGTGTGTGCTACCTGAACCTAAAGCCCCCACCTAAACCTAAAATGGGGATGATGGTAGGAGTTTGTCCTGCAATCGGTGGTTTGCCCATTCAAGTCCCACTCTGTCCACTTCTGTCGATGAGTTCTTGGCTAAGATACTTCACCTGGATTGCTTGCTGATGGTGTTCAGTGGTGCATGGCAGCCTCTGTAAGTGTGCCCTAGGACAACTGTGGCTTACCATCACCACTGTGTGAAAGGGTGAATGTCTGAATGTAGTGTGAAGTGCTTCATTGTCCTCAGGACTTCACACTATACAAGTACAGGTCATTTACCAAAGCCCCCACAATGCTGTGCTTCTATCAGTCACCACCATCCAAAAAGGAAATGAGAAAGCTTGTTTCCTTTTTGAAACAAGCTTCTCCTTTTTTCAGTGGCTCCTCGTCAGGAGTTGCAGCTTGCAATTAATCTAATCACATCAGAACCTGTTGTTTACAGGCTGTGTGTACAGATGGATGCAGTTGGAGAACGTTATCAGACATAAGTCAACTTATCACAGCTATGATAAGTTGACTTATCAACTTACCAGTCTGTTGCTTGGTGACTGAGCAGGAAGAAGTGATATTCAGACCTAAACATGTCCTTCGAGATTAAAATTTCTGCCATTCATTTCTACAAATGCCATCAAACTTTAAAATGGAACATAGAAAAAAAAACTCCATCACAGTGCTTCAGAAGTGATTTGCAGTTCAGGGTGTTTGAATGTTGGAGCATCTTATTTTTATGTTGTTAGTCACTCAACTAGTACTGAAGAAGAAGCAAAATGGGAAAGAAGCAGGAAGGTGGATCTTAAATCCCCACTGTTGGGAGTGGGCTCTGAGTAATTTCCTTCAGGTTTGATGAAGAAAATATCAAACCAGGTAAAGAGCAGGTTATTCACACTACAAAACTCTAAATTTGACTGTGTGCTTTTAGTGGTTTGTGTGGTTTAAAGCCTCCAATGCACCCACAGTGGTGGTGACAATGTTAGGACTTTGTCTACAAAATCGGTGGGTTGCCGGTTCAAGTTGCTCTGAATATCTGTTGATGTGTGTGTTATTCTATCTCTCTTTGCGTTGTTGGGCAAGGTACTTTACTCACCTTGCCTGCTAATGGTGGTCAGATGATGATTATATTGATTTTAAACAAAGGCAACTCAACACTGCCTTGATTTGAAGGAACTCTGTGTTTTAACAGTTGTTCAATTTTGATCTTCAGTGGTTCTAAACCTGTCATTGGTTATAAACAGGCACTGGTCCTAAGCAGTGCCTGGTTATGGTATAGTATAGTAGATGTTAGGGTTCTACTACCATGTTTTCAGAAATATCCTACCTTCCATCTTCATGCATGTTTACATTTACATCTCCCATTGAAATTGTTATCTCTCCCAGTCTTAAATCTTGAAGCTCACTGTGTTGGTGAAAGTGGAAGTGTGGTTGCATTTTGAGTCTGAATATGCATTTGAAATTATTCCCAGCTTGAATTATCAAACAACCATTAAAATCATCTTAAATCAAAGACACTTTGACACTTCAGTGGCTGCTTTTGTATTAGAAAAGTTTTATTCTAGTAAGAATTGAGTCCATTTACAGCTTTCAAGTCTATTATACGTTTGAACCAAAGTTGCATTGAAACGTAAGAAACTATATGAGACTTTGGCCAAAATTAAGCTATATGTCCACAGGCACAGGAACTGTGGTATCTTCTCTCTTAAACAAATTTACACAGCTGGAATTAGACAAAAATAGAATAAAGCTTTGTAGGGGTCTTATAAACAATAATTTTACTATTTGAGTATTGTATCCATTATTCTGTTCATTAAGCGAGTAACTGAATAAAAAAATTGACAAAATAAAATATTGGCACATACTGCCATAACAGCAGCATTAATATTAGTTATCAACCTTGGCCCAAATTTATGTATTTGTGGATTTATTGCAATTACTTTCCTGTAGCTTAAAAAATTATAATAACAGCTGACTAATTTCACTTTGACAAAAATTCTGCCAAAATCTTAAATTATATTCAGTTTAATAATAAAGCAGCAGGCTCACAAAGACACAAAAAAAATGTCAGTCAATTTAATAAGTGAAGTCTCACTTTGCCCAACCACTTCTAGCTTTTGTGTCCAAGTGCATGACGGGATTTGGCACCTTTCGTTTCACACAAAAACAAGTATGTTGCCACTCTTTTGTTGTGACTGGAATGGTAGTAAATTTATTTTCTGGTTTGTCTGTAAAACTACACTTACGCTAAGCATCAGCTACAGGAGCCTGCTGAATTCTGTCTATCTGCATCAGTCTTTGCTCAACCGTATTCATATACTCACCATGCTCCGAACCAGCCACTAGGCAAAAGAACTGCTATCATACTCCATGCCAGTGATTTTCATGCCAGTCTTTGGTGTCCCGATAAACGCTAAAAGCTGGACTTTATCATCAATTAATGAAATCCCCTTGGATGCCTCGGAAAAACTTGAAAATTGGAGATTATGCTACTAGCATAACCTGAACAGGAGCTACAGGAAGCTGGAAGTGAGAATGTTACGCAACAAAAATAATCACCTGTCTGTAACACACTGCGCTAAATAGTAAAACATAACTTAACAAAGCTTCGAGGCAAGTAATGTGCCTCGAGGAATTTTAATAATCAAGGTACTGAAACCATTTGAGTACCTCAAATGATTAGTGACAGTTTGATCACTTTCTTCTCCACATCTCAGCTCCTCTGGAGACCAGCATTTAAAAAAGTTGATTTTTCCGAAAAGCAAATAAAAAGACTTTCTGAACCAGGAATGCACTGAATGACCTGTGCTCTGTGAGAGAGTAATGTTTGGAAAGTAAAGGAGAGGCTGACTTTATTGATCCTGCCTGTTTCCTTGCATTGAAAATGAGTCAATGGTGGGGAAACAGCATGTACAATAGTGGAGTTTTTTTTGTTTTTGAAGCATGCAAATGAACAGCTGAAGTGCCACAGCTTATTTCAAATGTATATTTCTATTTTAATGTTTTTATTGTGCCTATTAGTTAGTCTGTTGCCAGTCAGAATGCTGCTATTATCTGGTGAAAATGTGCAATTTTGGTGTACTGTACTGCTGAATGTAATAAAGACCTAGACATTTCTTACATTGGTAAACGGTCTTCGGTGACTTTTTGCTTGTTTTCCTGCTTCAGTGAGTCTGGGCAGTCTAGGCATCTGAATTTTTTAATGCAGTAATCGAGATTGTTGAACTATATAATTTTATATCTCAGTTGCTTTCTTTTGTATTTTTCATATCATAATGACTTTCAGATAGTCTAAAAAAAAGCTAGCTAAAAAACAGGAGATGTTCCCCCATCAAGACAGGTCCAGTCTGTCTTGATGGGGGCAGACCCCCAGCGGAAGAATGGTCCTGAATAAACGGGAAGCAGTATGTTCCAGTTTGATGCAGCATTTAACTTCACATTTGTATTCAAATTTGATACAGATTTTTAGGTGGCTATTCGACCGGTCTCAGAGTCTGGTCCGCATTGCAGGAAGTAAGTTGGGCTCGATACTGGTGAAAGTTGGTCTCCACAAAAGCTACCCTTTGTCACTGATTCTGTTCATAACTTTTGTAGACAGAATTTCTAGCCGCAGTCAAGTTATTGAGGGGTTCCATTTCTGTGGCAAAATCTGAAAAAAGCAGATTTCAGATCTGCTTTTTTCAGATCTACTGGCTTCATCAGATCGTGGTATATATCTTTTGCTGCGGTTTGCAGTCAAGTGTGAAGTAGATGGGATGAGGATCAGTGCGTCCAAAATGTGAGGCCATGGTCTTGAGCTGGAAAAGGGTAGAGTGCCTTCTTTGGGCCAGGTCATGAATTGTCATGATAGACACGCTGTCATGTCTGAGGCACATAGTGTGGATGCTCATACTAAAAAATAAAATTATTTTATTGGGAAGAGTCTGTAACTGTAACAGTGAAAATTAATTTAGGATATTTTCATGTTTCTTTAGTGGAAAGTATTTATTTTTCTTGATAAAAAGAAGAAAAATCTTACATTGAATAGTAAAGCTAACAATCCACACAATTTGGACAGTTTTGGCCTGGCTCATTAGCAGAACATCATTAGCTGTAATTTATTGTTACAAAGATCAATCAAAATTATCATAAGAAATGTATCACAATAAATGATAAATTATATGATATAAGTCCACCACTTGACATCACAACCAAATAACCGCATTTCAGTCATACCTACATTAAGTAATCATGTCTCAATAGCTGAGGGTCCAGGTTTGCTTAAGCAAACTTCAGCGAGTAGCTGCTTTTTACCATCGGCTAACATCTCCTAGACACAAAGTATAACCACACAGATAAAGTACAGCCAGTCAGAACCTGGGAAAATGAACAACAGACCTGAATTGACTGAATTGCAAGTGCCAGCACGTGGGCATTGTTTCTTTCAGCTTCCCAAGGTGCTGAAAGAAACCTTAGCAGGAGCGTTGTGGGGTTAGGGAGAGGGTTAGGGTCTTTCAAATATTTAAGATGTGTTTTAGAAAAACAAATCCACAAATTGGCTAATTTTACACAAAGAATTTTGAGTTACCAAAATTCCAAAAAAATCTGGATTAGGGAATGTTAAATTTAGTCCATATCTGTAGTCCAGTAACAAATCCCCAAGAATGTGACTTGGTCTGAACTCCTCTTGAGTGGCTACAGACCATAGCCAAAAGATTTCCATGTCACTAAAAATTATATGGCAAAGACTCGACAACAGCTGCGTTTCCAATGACCATATTGACGTTTGACTAATTTGACTTTTCAAAGATAAATTTGCTTAATGGAAGCATCCATCCATCTATCCATTTTCTTCTGCTTATCCGGGGTTGGGTTGCGGGGGTAGCAGCTTAAGAAGGGAGACCCAGACTTCCCTCTCCCCAACCACTTGTTCCAGCTCTTCAAGGTATTCCCAGGCCAGCCGAGAGACATAGTCCCTCCAAGTGTGTCCTGGGTCTTCCCCAGGGCTTCCTCCCGGTGAGACATGCCTGGAACACCTCACCAGGGAGACATCCAGGAGGCATCCTGATGCATCCACCTCAACTGGCTCCTCTCAACGTGAAGGAGCACATGACTGAGCTTCTCACCCTATCTCTAAGGGAGAGCCCAGCCACCCTATGAAGAAAACCCATTTCGGGAGCTTGTATCCGAGATCTCGTTCTTTTGGTCATGACTCAAAGCTCATGACCCTAGATGAGGGTAGGAATGTAGATCGACCGATAAACTGAAAGCTTTGCTTTTTGACTCAGCTCTCTATTCACCACAACGGACCGGTACAGCGGCCGCTTCACTGCAGATGCTGCACCCATCTGCCTGTCAATCTCCCGCTCCTTTCTTCCCTCATTTGTGAACAAGATCCCGAGATTCTTAAACTCCTCCACTTGAGGCAGGACGACCCCCTCAGACCCGGAGAAGGCACTCTACCCTTTTCTGGCTCAAGACCATGGCCTCGAATTTGGAGGCACTGATCCCCATCCCAGCCACTTCACACTCGGCTGCGAGCCACTCCAGCGAGAGCTGCAGATCACGATCTGATGAAGCCAACAGGACTACATCATCTGCAAAAAGGAGAGATGCGATCCTAAGGCCACCAAAATGGATCCCCTCAAGACCTCGGCTGCGCCTAGAAATTCTGTCCATGAAAGTAATGAACAGAATCGGTGACAAAGAGCAGTCTTGGCAGAGTCTAACTCTCACTGGAAATGAGCCTGACTTAGTGTCGGCAATGCGGACCAGACTCTGATACCGGTCGTACAGGGACCTGACAGCCCATATCAAAAGGCCCAGTACCCTATACTCCCACAGGAACCTCCACAGGGTTCCCAGAGGGACGCAGTCAAATGCCTTCTCCAGAACACATGTAGACCGGTTGGGCGAACTCCCATTCACCCTCCAGGACCCTGCTGAGGGTGTAAAGCTGGTCCAGTGTTCCACGACCAGGACAAAAACCACATTGCTCTTCCTGAATTCGAGGCTCGACTGTAATGATTCATGTCCTGTCCATGCTGTGTTAAGCACTCATTCAGTTCACCTGCCACGCCTGATTGCTTACCTGTTCCACCTGGGCTTTGCCCTACTTAAACACCCCTCAGCCTCTGCTTCCTTTCCAGATTATCGACAGCCATGAGCCAGTAGAGAGCCAGCGTTTCCTTCCAAGCCTTCAGTGTTTCTTTGACCCCCCCTTCTGACCACGGATTTACCCCTCCTGCCAAGCCCTTCACGGATCCCTTCTATTCTGGATTTCTGGACCCTGACCCAAGCTCTGCCTCACGACCACCGATTACTGCCTGCCCCTCAAAGCTAAGTTTGCTCTCTCTGTCCTCCTGTGTATGACCTCAGCCTGTTTATCGACAAAGTCCCTGGGTGTTGCATTTTGGATCTCCCCGTGGAGATCTTCATTGCCTCCACAGAACCCTGTTCCATTGGTTTCCTGCATCTCCCTGTCATCAGACCCTCTGTTCTTCTGCTCCACCCGTCCACTGCTCTACAGGTCAGTTAAGCTGAACATTTCTAAGATACCCCTCCTTTATCTGTGCATCACCAGTCTTCTCCCCTCTCTCCTCAGTGCTGTGTTTGATGACCTCTCCCTGAGCAGAAACCAGTATCTGAAAAAAATAAACTTTTTCCCTTTTTGTATACTCCTGTGTGTGGTTGAATTTCCGGGTCCCCTCTGAGTGTCCTTACACTCGACTATCCGATGGACTCTCGTCTCCAGGACCCCTGAATAGACCTTGCCAGGGAGGCTTAAGATTGTGGCCCCTCTGTAATTGGAGCACACCCTTTGATCCCCCTTTTTAAACAGGGGGACTGCCCTGAATTGGAAGACTGACAATAAAAAACAAGTTTGTTTGTTTTTTTTATCTTTGTTTGTTCAAAACTGCAAGGAAATACTTTTTTTGCATCACAAGTCATGATCAACAACCAAATTTTGCTGCTGGCACAAACCACGAAGAAGAAGACAACAGGAACAATAAACAAACTTCCTTGTAAGAAATTTTGCAACATATCAATTGTGAAATTGTGTTTTTCAACAAGTTACATGACACTACATTCGAACATGCATGGGGAAAAGTATGATTATCCAAAATATACAATAAAAATGTACCTATTTCCCATATCTACCAAGAAGGGAAAGTTTGAAATAATGTACCAATGTTATGAGATTATTAAAAATCTCGATTTTGGCTTAATAAATTAAAAAATTAGTCTATTTTTTTTCAGTTTTTATTTCAAACAATAAAACGAACTGCCTGAAAATTCCTTCACTACAGAGCTTACCTGCTTATCCAATTTCAGACAATTTTCAAAAATGACACCAACATTTCTAATAGCAGGAAGGAACCAAGAATTGTATCTTCTATTTATAAGGCTCTTTTGTACAAACAAAGTAACTTGAGTTTTATTTAGATTTAAGTGAAGAAAAATTTGGTTCATCCATTAACTTCTGTTAAGCAATCTGTTAAAGACTGTAGGGAATCATCTGTATGTAGTTTCTTGAGGGGCATGTATATTTTGTACATCATCAGCAAAGCAGTGAAAAGAGATATTCAATTTCTTATAAATATATCCACTGTGAAAATATCCTGCACTTTTCCTATCAGTCAAAGCCTGATTGGATGTGGACTGGTGTGATCTGCTGAAAGAGACAGCAATTGTTGAACAGAGTTTGATTTGCACCTAACTTGTAATTTGAAAGAATGGGTGCCGTTAAATAATTTTTCTCTGTGGGACTCATTATGCAGCCAGCAGAGAGCATGTCCAGAGCTTTAAAGCTCATTTTAATCAGACCACTGAAGAGCATTACTAGGCAACAGAAACTTGTGGATATCTCCAGAGGATGCATGATGACGGTGAATGGAGTCATGTAAACCATACAGATGAAGTCAGACTCTTATCTCCCCATATATCGCTACTTTCTGTCATCTGAATCAGAAAGACAGGATGTTCTTCGTTTAACATTGTGACTGAATTTTGTTCTGTTTGGCTTTTAGAGGGAAACAGAGAATTCAACTGTATTAGGATACCACCTGTGCAACAAGTCGTGAAATTTCTTCTCTTTCCACAGTCAACTGTCAACTGTATTATAAGAAAATGGAAGTGGTTAGTCATGACAACTTAGGCTACATAAACTATGCTGAAGTGCATAGTTTGAAGATGTCAGCAACTTTCTGCAGAGTCCATCACTATCGACCTCCAAATTTCATGTGACCTTCAGATTAGCGCAATAACAGAACACAGAGAGCTTCATGAAATGGGTTTCCATGGTGGAGCAGCTGCATCCAAGCTATACATGACCAAGTGCAATATAAATCATCAGATGCAGTGGTGTAAAGCACACTGCCTCTGGATTCTAAAACAGTGTTAATCAGCATTTTCTGGAGTACAAAATCACGTTTCTCCATCTGGCAAGTCTAGGTTTGGAGGTTGCCAGTACTTGTCTGACTGCATGGTGCCACGTGTAAAGTTTGGCACAGTGGAGTGGAGTTGTTTTTTTCAGAAGCTGGGCTTGGCCCCCTTAGTTTCAATGAAAGGAACTCTGAATGCTTCAGCATACCAAGACATTTTGAACAATTTCATGCTCCCAACTTTTTGGGAACATTTTGGAGCTGGTCCCTTCCTCTTCCAACATGACTGTGCACAAAGCAAAGACAGAGTCTGGTGTGGATGAACTTGACTGGCCTGCACAGAGTCCTGACCTCAATCCGATAGAAAACCTTTGGGATGAATTACAGACTGAGAGCCAGGCCTTCTCATCCAATATCAGTATGTGACCTCAGAAATGTGCTTCTGGAAGAATGGTCAAAAATACCATAAAGGTAAAGGAAGGTACATTTCCAGCAACAAGGCAGTTCAAAGTGCTTTACATAAAGGAAATACAAACAAAACAATCAAAACAAAAGTAAGACAAGAAGATAAAGTACAAAACTAAATATTGCTTCCACAGGTATGGCGGAATTTTTCTGCCAAGAGCACACATTTTCAGCCTGAAAGCAGGACTTCATATATTTCTTCTCAAAACTTCTCTTCACGCTCAGACTTAGTCTCTGTTCGGACTCTGCTTGCTTTTGGAAATCTCTCAGTCAATAAAATGAAAGCATTGTACTGGGTGCGTTTGTTTCCTTCTAGTGGGTGTGCCTGTGTGGCTACTATCGATTGTAGGAACCTGCGCCACCCACAGGGAGAAACAACGGCCTCAGCTTTCTGCTCCATGTTACACTAAACATCCGCCAGCAGTCACTAACAGCCTTCTGATCTTAGGCATGAGTTCACCCAACCAACTCCCTACATCTAGTGGTGATTAAGTAAACTAACATGAGTTTCTCTATGTCATGCTTCGATATTAAAAGTATAAAGCTGTTGGTCTAAAGCAGGGGTGCCCAAAGTTGGTTGTGGAGGGCCGACACCCTGCATGTTTTAGTCTCTCCCTGGAGGTAGTAACAACCTGTTCAGTATGTCAATGTTCTTCTTAGGCCTCTAATGAGCCATCATTTTAACCAGGTGTGTTAAACCAGGGAGAGAACTAAAACATGCAGGATGCCGGCCATCCAGGACCGACTTTGGGCACCCCTGGTCTAAAGTAATAAGTAGTACTCCACAATTTCTGAAGGTGATAAACTAAACAGACAATCAGGGCAAAGAAATGACACATCAAGAAGGATAAAGCACATGCAGCAACATTCAAACATGAGCCAATAAAGGCAGTGAGGTCAGGGAGTGAGTATATGTGGCCATGAGATGTGACCTACGTCCATGATAATTTCTCACAGGGACAGTCTCTGGGACAGGGTTAGGGTTAACATCAGTCGTCATAAAGTGCTTCAAGATGCTAGTCAAGACCCACGTCTATGATTTTGATTCAGTCTGGTGTCTCTGGATGCTAGGGAAAGGGCTGGAACAGACTGTGCATAATGGGTGGAGTCTTTCATGATGTGGAACTCGTGCGTCGTAGAGGTCTCCTCCTTGAAGAGTTTCCTTGTCCCTTCTGAAATCCACCACCTTCGTCTTCATGCTGAAGCAAAAGTTATTTTCTGCACCAGGTGTTTCACCTTCTCTTTGTATATGGACTCGTGATGCATCATATAGTGAATTTTGTCTTCAGCAAATTTCACTATATGACAGCTGGGATGTTTTGCCGAGCAGATATGTATCAGCAGAGTGAGGAGGAGGGGGCTTAGTATGCAGCCCTGTGGCGATCCAGGGTGGAGCGATGGAAGGAAGAGCCATGGAACCTCTTCCTTCCATCTCTCGAGGAGGAGGGAGACTTCAGACCTCTACACATCACGATGCAGGAGTTTCACATCATGAAGGACTCCACCTATCCTGCACACAGGCTGTTCCAGCCCCTTCCCTTAGGCTGAGGAGCATCCAGAGT
The DNA here is from genome assembly GCF_051168715.1 of Poecilia mexicana. Classification (NCBI taxonomy): domain Eukaryota; kingdom Metazoa; phylum Chordata; class Actinopteri; order Cyprinodontiformes; family Poeciliidae; genus Poecilia; species Poecilia mexicana. Next base: position 41,320 of record NW_028263427.1, read on the forward strand.
CACCAGCCTGAGAAACCTGCAGCTGAACTCCAGAGTCCTGAACTCAAGCTGGACTTAATTAGCTACATCTTACTTTTTAAAAATGTATTAATTTATTTACACACGGTATATGTCTGTAAATAAACACACATATACCACTTACACACAGTATATATCTAAATAAGTATTTATTATTTAGACTTGTTGATCTGGGTCCAGAGTTCAAATTGCGCACCCCAAGCAACCATTGTGTATTGTCAAACCATTTAAAAATGGCATGACAATAAAATTCTTTGAATACATTTTTGTATGGTTATATGCAACTCCCCCCTCAAAGAAAAAAATTATGTATATTCCTGTAATAATTGACTATGATTTCCAGTTTTTCATCAAAGAAATGAGAGCAATCCAAGAAATTACAGGGAACAGAAAAGCTGAGCGGAATGATTTTATATTAAACAATGTGTTATACATTAGGAAATATATTAGGAGGAAAAAGCCTCAGATGTTAATTCAGTGTAATGTAGTTAAATTCCATGATGACAGCCAAAGCAGTTTTGCCAACACAAATCCCAGCTTCCCATGTGACTGCAGCATGTTCAGTGTGGAGGCAGACACGCTGCATCCATGGAGGAGGCAGTACTGAGCAGGGCTTTGCATCTGTGAAGTCATCATACAAACTGCACATACTCAAGATTGCCATGGAAACAAGTTTCTCTTATCAGAGGCCAGTTTCTTTTTTTTTTTTACTTGTCTCTTATGGTTTCTTCTTTGACACCCAATGATAAATGTCTGAGGAATTTCAATTTAAAAAGGATGAGTGGTTCAAAAATAGAGCCACCTACTTTCAGAAGATGATTCACATATAAAATAAATCTGCAAATTATCTCCACTTCTCACATGCGTTCATATTATTCTGTTGGTTAGTTTTTATTTGTTTCTCTAGGTTCTGGAATGCTGACACGGATGAGCAATGGACTTTGATCCTCCTTGATTAAATGAGAAAACCTACTTAGTACTTATAGGTTAACAGAGCAAAGTGGCAATGTGGCTATGGATGACATGTAAAGGAATGTAAAAGTCTTTTTGCCATCCAATCGCCAGTCTAATCTGTGTAAATAGATTAGACTCCTCTAATCTGTAGGTAGTGTGGTTTTATGAATTAATAAAAGAATAAAAATCTATTTAGTTTATTTATATAGTGTTCACAACAAATACATTCTTGAGGCACTTTACAAAAAATTATTTAAATTCAATCACACAAACATTCCAATTGATGTGAACTATAAAACATTATTTAAAATTGGTTTAAAAAGTTTCTATCTGACGTCTATCACACCTCCAGGACCAGAACATTGTGCTTCATGTAGGGATCAATGGTGCAGGATTTAGGTTTAAATCCTGTCTGACAAATTCCAGTTTCCTCATGTGAACTTCCTCACACTCCAAGATAACTTGTGGCGTACCACAGCACTCTGTGTTTGGACCACTTCTCTTTGCTTCCAATTGGAAAAATCATCAGACAGAATGGGATACATGTTCACTTATACTGATGATACTCAGCTACACATCTATCAAATTAGTCTGTCCTCCTCATGGACTTCATTTATCTGTGTAAAGGTAAAGGTAAGAGATGGCAATAACATTCTTTTGCTTAGTTTTTACTGAAGTGTGTGCTACAGTTTGTATGCGTTAACAATGCAGAAAAGAAACAACCCACAAACTGCTGTGCTAGATTAGCAGCAAAATAAACATTAAGCCTGAAAACATAACAGACTGAATGTTCTGTTTGTGTGGGAAATAGAGTATTTTTCCTGAAACATAAAGTGGTGCTGTTGTCAGTAGTTATGGCAACGAATCTGTGTGTAGCTTATCCGACACAGAGGGCAAGAAAGAAGTGGCTTTGAGTTGTACTTTTCCCTTTGCTGTGGAGCATAACACTAAATTAATACCTGGGGGCGTTGTGGAACCATGAACCAAGAATGGCAGCTTAAAGTGGATGCTCCGTGTGACCTGGGCCAAATCTTCAAAAAAAAAAAAAAAACAGGATTAGTAACGTAAACTGGATCCGAAAATGTCAAAATCAACCACTCTTTGTCAGGAGTGATGGTTTTGGTGAGGTGAGGTAAGACGCAGGCAGCCCAGGATGAAGATAAGATGATGGTTTAATAATGAATTGCCAAGGAACAGAACAACGAGGACCACAAGAAATACACGACGGACGTAGACAGCATAAGACATTAGACAAGGACCCGACGACGAACACAGACAACAGGTGGGACTAAATACACACAAGGGGTGATCAAGGGAACGAGACACACCTGGGAAACAATCAACGGGGAAGACGCAGAGACAGAGACTCACAGGAAGGAAACTGAACACAAAAAACTCCAAAAATGAACACACAGAAACACGATCATGACACTTTTAAGGACTGTGATATTTTCACATGAAAACCCGGTAACCAAAAACCAGCTAAACCTGATATTTCAGTAACAGATGAAGACAAACAGGGGGCCGCTAGCATTGATAGCATGTGTGACCTTAGCACGGTGCTAGCTGAACTTGGGTCGTTGCATTCAGAGTTTGGTGGATTTGGAAGCAAACTGGACAGCATAGATAACCGTATGGGTGAAATGACAAAATCCATTGCATCTCTGGAGGAAACATAGCAGACGTAAAGCAAAATGTTGCCGCTATACTAGACTGGAGGAAGCTGAAAACAGAATCGTGTCGGCGGATGAACTTTTAGAAACTAGTACCGCTAATATTGCCAAAGCCCTGTAGCGAATATCCTACTTGGAAGCTAAGACCGACGACCTGGAGAATCGAGGCTGAAGGAAGAACCTACGCCTTTTTAGGCTCCGGGCGAGCGCTGAGGGTCAGCGGCCTTTGCTGGAGTTTATACAGATGCTGCCGCGCTGGCTGGAGACCGATAGACCTTTCACCATTGACAGGGCCCACCGCACGATGGCACCTCCAAAACCAAACCGGCACAGAGCTGTCCTCATCCGTTTCCTGAATTTCCAAGATCGGGAATTTGTTTTACGCTCGACAAAACAACGCAACATTGAATACGATGGGAATAAACTTTTTTTCATTCATGATTTTTCAGCAGAGACCATCCGACAGCGAGCCGAGTTTGACAACATCAGGAAAGCTTTTGCTGAAAAAGGAATGTTCCGCGGGTTTCAGTATAATCCATGCAAAATGAGGATCCTCCACAAAGGGAAGATACAGCTGTTTTCATCTAAGTAAGGCGGGGATTTCCTCTGCACACACGCTGGACAGAACTGACTATAAATGGTTGAGCGGTTCAGTTCCTGAACTACAGAATTAGCTATAATTGATAGCTGCTCTTCTATACCTCAGCTGACATAATATCCAGTTTGACGTATGTGTCATAGGCAGCCATGGAGTGATTTTGTTTTTTCTTTCTCTTTCTTGTTATGCAGGATAATTTTCATATGTTCTATAACGCTTTTTCAGGCTTGTGTACCTGCCGGCTGTGTATGTCACATTAATACAAAATGTTTTGGTTAAGCGC
>NW_028263428.1:0-62350 GCF_051168715.1 Poecilia mexicana
CTTCTGGGCTTTCTGATCATTTGTAACGTAAGCAGATCAACTAATTTCAGCTTATTACAGCTAGATCTAGTGCTGCTCAGCATTTCGGAGCTGTCCAACAACTTACAATGCTGAAAATTGATGTAAAGCTGCAAAATCCACAGATAGTCCATTTTGACTTCTGCGGTTGAGATAAAGCGTTTTTGGCTTCTGGCTTTCTGATCATTTGTAACTTAAGCCAGATCAACTAATTCAGCTTATTACAGCCAGATCTAGTGCTGCTCAGCATTTCGAGCTGTCAACAACTAACAAGGCTGAAAATTGAATGTAAAGCTGGCAAATTCACAGATAGTCCATTTTGACTTCTTTCGCTGAGATAAAGCGTTTTTGGCTTCTGGCTTTCTGATCATTGTAACTTAAGCCGATCAACTAATTTCAGCTTATACAGCTAGATCAGTCTTGCCTCAGCATTTCGGAGCTGTCCAACAACTGACAAGGCTGCAAAATTGAATGTAAAGCTGCAAATTCACAGATAGTCCATTTTGACTTCTTTCGCTGAGATAAAGCGTTTGGCTTCTGGCTTTCTGATCATTTGTAACTTAAGCAGATCAACTAATTTCCAGGTTATTACAGCTAGATCTAGTGCTGCTCAGCATTTCGGAGCTGTCCAACAACTAACAATGCTGAAAATTGAATGTAAAGCTGCAAATTCACAGATAGTCCATTTTTGACTTCTTTCGCTGAGATAAAGCGTTTTTGGCTTCTGGCTTTCTGATCATTTGTAACTTAAGCAGATCAACTAATTCAGGCTTATTACAGCCAGATCTAGTGCTGCTCAGCCATTCGGAGCTGTCCAACAACTAACAAAGGCTGAAAATTGAATGTAAAGCTGCAAATTCACAGATAGTCCAATTTTTGACTTCTTTCGCTGAGAATAAAGCGTTTTTGGCTTCTGGCTTTCTGATCATTTGTAACTTAAGCAGATCAACTAATTTCAGCTTATTACAGCCAGATCTAGTGCTGCTCTGCATTTCGGAGCTGTCCAACACCTGACAAGGCTGAAAATTGAATGTAAAGCTGCAAATTCACAGATAGTCCATTTTGACTTCTTTCGCTGAGATAAAGCGTTTTTGGCTTCTGGCTTTCTGATCATTTTGTAACTTAAGCAGATCAACTAATTTCAGCTTATTACAGCTAGATCTAGTGCTGCTCAGCATTTCGGAGCTGTCCAACAACTTACCATTCTGAAAATTGAATGTAAAGCTTGCAATACACAGATAGTCCATTTTTGACTTCTTTCGCTGAGATAAAGCGTTTTTGCTTCTGGCTTTCTGAAACATTTGTAACTTAAGCAGATCAACTAATTCCAGGTTATTACAGCCAGATCTAGTGCTGCTCAGCATTTCGGAGCTGTCAACAACTAACAAGGCTGAAAATTGAACTGAAAGCTGCAAATTCACAGATAGTCATTTTTGACTTCTTTCGCTGAGATAAAGCGTTTTTGGCTTCTGGCTTTCTGATCATTTGTAACTTAAGCAGATCAACTAATTTCAGCTTATTACAGCTAGATCTAGTGCTGCTCAGCATTTCGGAGCCTGTCCAACAACTTACAATGCTGAAAATTGAATGTAAAGCTGCAAATTCACAGATAGTCCATTTTTGACTTCTTTCGCTGAGATAAAGCGTTTTTGGCTTCTGGCTTTCTGATCATTTGTAACTTAAGCAGATCAACTAATTTCAGTTATTACAGCTAGATCTAGTGCTGCTCAGCATTTCGGAGCTGTCCAACAACTAACAAGGCTGAAAATTGAATGTAAAGCTGCAAATTCACAGATAGTCCATTTTTGACTTCTTTCGCTGAGATAAAGCGTTTTTGGCTTCTGGCTTTTCTGATCATTTGTAACTTAAGCAGATCAACTAATTTCAGCTTATTACAGCTAGATCTAGTGCTGCTCAGCATTTCGGAGCTGTCCAACAACTGACAAGGCTGCAAATGGTGAATGTAAAGCTGCAAATTCACAGATAGTCCATTTTTGACTTCTTTCGCTGAGATAAAAGCGTTTTTGGCTTCTGGCTTTCTGATCATTTGTAACTTAAGCAGATCAACTAATTTCAGCTTATTAAAGCTAGATCTAGTGCTGCTCAGCATTTCGGAGCTGTCCAACAACTAACAATGCTGAAAATTGAATGTAAAGCTGCAAATTCACAGATAGTCCATTTTTGACTTCTTTCGCTGAGTTAAAGCGTTTTTGGCTTCTGGCTTTCTGATCATTTGTAACTTAAGCAGATCAACTAATTTCCAGGTTATTACAGCCAGATCTAGTTGCTGCTCAGCATTTCGGAGCTGTCCAACAACTAACAAGGCTGAAAATTGAATGTAAAGCTGCAAAATTCACAGATAGTCCATTTTTGACTTCTTTCGCTGAGATAAAGCGTTTTTGGCTTCTGGCTTTTCTGATCATTTGTAACTTAAGCAGATCAACTAATTTCAGCTTATTACAGCCAGATCTAGTGCTGCTCAGCATTTCGGAGCTGTCCAACACTAACAAGGCTGAAAATTGAATGTAAAGCTGCAAATTCACAGATAGTCCATTTTTGACTTCTTTCGCTGAGATAAAGCGTTTTTGGCTTCTGGCTTTCTGATCATTTGTACTTAAGCAGTTAACTAATGCTGCAATCCACCAGATAGTCCATTTTTGACTTCTTTCGCTGAGTTAAAGCGTTTTTGTGCTTCTGGCTTTCTGATCATTTGTAACTTAAGCAGATCAACTAATTCCCAGCTTATTACAGCCAGATCTAGTGCTGCTCAGCATTTCGGAGCTGTCCAACAACTACAAGGCTGAAAATTGAATGTAAAGCTGCAAAATCACAGATAGTCCATTTTTGACTTCTTTCGCTGAGATAAAGCGTTTTTGGCTTCTGGCTTTCTGATCATTTGTAACTTAAGCAGATCAACTAATTTCAGCTTTATTACAGCCTAGATCTAGTGCTGCTCAGCATTTCGGAGCTGTCCAACAACTTACAAGGCTGAAAATTGAATGTAAAGCTGCAAATTCACAGATAGTCCATTTTTGACTTCTTTCGCTGAGATAAAGCGTTTTGGCTTCTGGCTTTCTGATCATTTGTAACTTAAGCAGATCAACTAATTTCAGCTTATTACAGCTAGATCTAGTGCTGCTCAGCATTTCGGAGCTGTCCAACAACTGACAAGGCTGCAAATTGAATGTAAAGCTGCAAATTCACAGATAGTCCATTTTTGACTTCTTTCGCTGAGATAAAGCGTTTTTTGGCTTCTGGCTTTCTGATCATTTTGTAACTTAAGCAGATCAACTAATTTCAGCTTATTACAGCTAGATCTAGTGCTGCTCAGCATTTCGGAGCTGTCCAACAACTAACAAGTGCTGAAAATTGAATGTAAAGCTGCAAATTCACAGATAGTCCATTTTTGACTTCTTTCGCTGAGATAAAGCGTTTTTGGCTTCTGGCTTTCTGATCATTTGTAACTTAAGCAGATCAACTAATTTCAGGTTATTACAGCCAGGATCTAGTGCTGCTCAGCATTTCGGAGCTGCCCAACAACTAACAAGGCTGAAAATTGAATGTAAAGCTGCAAATTCACAGATAGTCCATTTTTGACTTCTTTTCGCTGAGATAAAGCGTTTTTGGCTTCTGGCTTTCTGATCATTTGTAACTTAAGCAGATCAACTAATTTCAGCTTATTACAGCTAGATCTAGTGCTGCTCAGCATTTCGGAGCTGTCCAACAACTAACAAGGCTGAAAATTGAATGTAAAGCTGCAAATCCACAGATAGTCCATTTTGACTTCTTTCGCTGAGATAAAGCGTTTTTGGCTTCTGGCTTTCTGATCATTTGTAACTTAAGCAGATCAACTAATTTCAGTTATTACAGCTAGATCTAGTGCTGCTCAGCATTTCGGAGCTGTCCAACAACTGACAAGGCTGAAAATTGAATGTAAAGCTGCAAATTCACAGATAGTCCATTTTTGACTTCTTTTCGCTGAGTAAAGCGTTTTTGGCTTCTGGCTTTCTGATCATTTGTAACTTAAGCAGATCAACTAATTCCAGGTTATTACAGCCAGATCTAGTGCTGCTCAGCATTTCGGAGCTGTCCAACAACTAACAAGGCTGAAAATTGAATGTAAAGCTGCAAATTCACAGATAGTCCATTTTTGACTTCTTTCGCTGAGATAAAGCGTTTTTGGCTTCTGGCTTTCTGATCATTTGTAACTTAAGCAGATCAACTAATTTCAGCTTATTACAGCTAGATCTAGTGCTGCTCAGCATTTCGGAGCTGTCCAACAACTTACAATGCTGAAAATTGAATGTAAAGCTGCAAATCCACAGATAGTCCATTTTTGACTTCTTTCGCTGAGTTAAAGCGTTTTTGGCTTCTGGCTTTCTGATCATTTGTAACTTAAGCAGATCAACTAATTCCAGGTTATTACAGCCAGATCTAGTGCTGCTCAGCATTTCGGAGCTGTCCAACAACTAACAAGGCTGAAAATTGAATGTAAAACTGCAAATTCACAGATAGTCCATTTTTGACTTCTTTCGCTGAGATAAAGCGTTTTTGGCTTCTGGCTTTCTGATCATTTGTAACTTAAGCAGATCAACTAATTTCAGCTTATTACAGCTAGATCTAGTGCTGCTCAGCATTTCGGAGCTGTCCAACAACTAACAAGGCTGAAAATTGAATGTAAAGCTGCAAAATTCACAGATAGTCCATTTTTGACTTCTTTCGCTGAGATAAAGCGTTTTTGGCTTCTGGCTTTCTGATCATTTGTAACTTAAGCAGATCAACTAATTTCAGCTTATTACAGCTAGATCTAGTGCTGCCCAGCATTTCGGAGCTGTCCAACAACTGACAAGGCTGCAAATTGAATGTAAAGCTGCAAATTCACAGATAGTCCATTTTTGACTTCTTTCGCTGAGATAAAGCGTTTTTGGCTTCTGGCTTTCTGATCATTTGTAACTTAAGCAGATCAACTAATTTCAGGTTATTACAGCCAGATCTAGTGCTGCTCAGCATTTCGGAGCTGTCCAACAACTAACAAGGCTGAAAATTGAATGTAAAGCTGCAAATCCACAGATAGTCCATTTTTGACTTCTTTCGCTGAGATAAAGCGTTTTTGGCTTCTGGCTTTCTGATCATTTGTAACTTAAGCAGATCAACTAATTCCAGGTTATTACAGCCAGATCTAGTGCTGCTCAGCATTTCGGAGCTGTCCAACAACTGACAAGGCTGCAAATTGAATGTAAAGCTGCAAATTCACAGATAGTCCATTTTTGACTTCTTTCGCTGAGATTAAAGCGTTTTTGGCTTCTGGCTTTCTGATCATTTGTAACTTAAGCAGATCAACTAATTTCAGCTTATTACAGCTAGATCTAGTGCTGCTCAGCATTTCGGAGCTGTCCAACAACTAACAAGGCTGAAAATTGAATGTAAAGCTGCAAATTCACAGATAGTCCATTTTTGACTTCTTTCGCTGAGATAAAGCGTTTTTGGCTTCTGGCTTTCTGATCATTTGTAACTTAAGCAGATCAACTAATTTCAGGTTATTACAGCTAGATCTAGTGCTGCTCAGCATTTCGGAGCTGTCCAACAACTGACAAGGCTGAAAATTGAATGTAAAGCTGCAAATTCACAGATAGTCCATTTTTGACTTCTTTCGCTGAGATAAAGCGTTTTTGGCTTCTGGCTTTCTGATCATTTGTAACTTAAGCAGATCAACTAATTTCAGCTTATTACAGCTAGATCTAGTGCTGCTCAGCATTTCGGAGCTGTCCAACAACTTACAATGCTGAAAATTGAATGTAAAGCTGCAAATCCACAGATAGTCCATTTTTGACTTCTTTCGCTGAGTTAAAGCGTTTTTGGCTTCTGGCTTTCTGATCATTTGTAACTTAAGCAGATCAACTAATTCCAGGTTATTACAGCCAGATCTAGTGCTGCTCAGCATTTCGGAGCTGTCCAACAACTAACAAGGCTGAAAATTGAATGTAAAGCTGCAAATTCACAGATAGTCCATTTTTGACTTCTTTCGCTGAGATAAAGCGTTTTTGGCTTCTGGCTTTCTGATCATTTGTAACTTAAGCAGATCAACTAATTTCAGCTTATTACAGCTAGATCTAGTGCTGCTCAGCATTTCGGAGCTGTCCAACAACTAACAAGGCTGAAAATTGAATCGTAAAGCTGCAAATTCACAGATAGTCCATTTTTGACTTCTTTCGCTGAGATAAAGCGTTTTTGGCTTCTGGCTTTCTGATCATTTGTAACTTAAGCAGATCAACTAATTTCAGCTTATTACAGCTAGATCTAGTGCTGCTCAGCATTTCGGAGCTGTCCAACAACTTACAATGCTGAAAATTGAATGTAAAGCTGCAAATCCACAGATAGTCCATTTTTGACTTCTTTCGCTGAGTTAAAGCGTTTTTGGCTTCTGGCTTTCTGATCATTTGTAACTTAAGCAGATCAACTAATTCCAGGTTATTACAGCCAGATCTAGTGCTGCTCAGCATTTCGGAGCTGTCCAACAACTAACAAGGCTGAAAATTGAATGTAAACTGCAAATTCACAGATAGTCCATTTTTGACTTCTTTCGCTGAGATAAAGCGTTTTTGGCTTCTGGCTTTCTGATCATTTGTAACTTAAGCAGATCAACTAATTTCAGCTTATTACAGCTAGATCTAGTGCTGCTCAGCATTTCGGAGCTGTCCAACAACTAACAAGGCTGAAAATTGATCGTAAAGCTGCAAATTCACAGATAGTCCATTTTTGATTTCTTTCGCTGAGATAAAGCGTTTTTGGCTTTCTGGCTTTCTGATCATTTGTAACTTAAGCAGATCAACTAATTTCAGCTTATTACAGCTAGATCTAGTGCTGCCCAGCATTTCGGAGCTGTCCAACAACTGACAAGGCTGCAAATTGAATGTAAAGCTGCAAATTCACAGATAGTCCATTTTTGACTTCTTTCGCTGAGATAAAGCGTTTTTGGCTTCTGGCTTTCTGATCATTTGTAACTTAAGCAGATCAACTAATTTCAGGTTATTACAGCCAGATCTAGTGCTGCTCAGCATTTCGGAGCTGTCCAACAACTAACAAGGCTGAAAATTGAATGTAAAGCTGCAAATTCACAGATAGTCCATTTTTGACTTCTTTCGCTGAGATAAAGCGTTTTTGGCTTCTGGCTTTCTGATCATTTGTAACTTAAGCAGATCAACTAATTTCAGCTTATTACAGCCAGATCTAGTGCTGCTCAGCATTTCGGAGCTGTCCAACAACTGACAAAGGCTGAAAATTGAATGTAAAGCTGCAAATTCACAGATAGTCCATTTTTGACTTCTTTCGCTGAGATAAAGCGTTTTTGGCTTCTGGCTTTCTGATCATTTGTAACTTAAGCAGATCAACTAATTTCAGCTTATTACAGCTAGATCTAGTGCTGCTCAGCATTTCGGAGCTGTCCAACAACTGACAAGGCTGCAAATTGAATGTAAAGCTGCAAATTCACAGATAGTCCATTTTTGACTTCTTTCGCTGAGATAAAGCGTTTTTGGCTTCTGGCTTTCTGATCATTTGTAACTTAAGCAGATCAACTAATTTCAGCTTATTACAGCTAGATCTAGTGCTGCTCAGCATTTCGGAGCTGTCCAACAACTGACAAGGGCGAAAATTGAATGTAAAGCTGCAAATTCACAGATAGTCCATTTTTGACTTCTTTCGCTGAGATAAAGCGTTTTTGGCTTCTGGCTTTCTGATCATTTGTAACTTAAGCAGATCAACTAATTTCCAGGTTATTACAGCCAGATCTAGTGCTGCTCAGCATTTCGGAGCTGTCCAACAACTAACAAGGCTGAAAATTGAATGTAAAGCTGCAAATTCACAGATAGTCCATTTTTGACTTCTTTCGCTGAGATAAAGCGTTTTTGGCTTCTGGCTTTTCTGATCATTTGTAACTTAAGCAGATCAACTAATTTCAGCTTATTACAGCTAGATCTAGTGCTGCTCAGCATTTCGGAGCTGTCCAACAACTAACAAGGCTGAAAATTGAATGTAAAGCTGCAAATTCACAGATAGTCCATTTTGACTTCTTTCGCTGAGATAAAGCGTTTTTGGCTTCTGGCTTTCTGATCATTTGTAACTTAAGCAGATCAACTAATTTCAGCTTATTACAGCTAGATCTAGTGCTGCCCAGCATTTCGGAGCTGTCCAACAACTGACAAGGCTGCAAATTGAATGTAAAGCTGCAAATTCACAGATAGTCCATTTTTGACTTCTTTCGCTGAGATAAAGCGTTTTTGGCTTCTGGCTTTCTGATCATTTGTAACTTAAGCAGATCAACTAATTTCAGGTTATTACAGCCAGATCTAGTGCTGCTCAGCATTTCGGAGCTGTCCAACAACTAACAAGGCTGAAAATTGAATGTAAAGCTGCAAATTCACAGATAGTCCATTTTTGACTTCTTTCGCTGAGATAAAGCGTTTTTGGCTTCTGGCTTTCTGATCATTTGTAACTTAAGCAGATCAACTAATTTCAGCTTATTACAGCTAGATCTAGTGCTGCTCAGCATTTCGGAGCTGTCCAACAACTAACAAGGCTGAAAATTGAATGTAAAGCTGCAAATTCACAGATAGTCCATTTTTGATTCTTTCGCTGAGATAAAGCGTTTTTGGCTTCTGGCTTTCTGATCATTTGTAACTTAAGCAGATCAACTAATTTCAGCTTATTACAGCTAGATCTAGTGCTGCTCAGCATTTCGGAGCTGTCCAACAACTGACAAGGCTGAAAATTGAATGTAAAGCTGCAAATTCACAGATAGTCCATTTTTGACTTCTTTCGCTGAGATAAAGCGTTTTTGGCTTCTGGCTTTCTGATCATTTGTAACTTAAGCAGTCAACTAATGCTGCAAATCCACAGATAGTCCATTTTTGACTTCTTTCGCTGAGTTAAAGCGTTTTTGGCTTCTGGCTTTCTGATCATTTGTAACTTAAGCAGATCAACTAATTCCAGGTTATTACAGCCAGATCTAGTGCTGCTCAGCATTTCGGAGCTGTCCAACAACTAACAAGGCTGAAAATTGAATGTAAAGCTGCAAATTCACAGATAGTCCATTTTTGACTTCTTTCGCTGAGATAAAGCGTTTTTGGCTTCTGGCTTTCTGATCATTTGTAACTTAAGCAGATCAACTAATTTCAGCTTATTACAGCTAGATCTAGTGCTGCTCAGCATTTCGGAGCTGTCCAACAACTGACAAGGCTGAAAATTGAATGTAAAGCTGCAAATTCACAGATAGTCCATTTTTGACTTCTTTCGCTGAGATAAAGCGTTTTTGGCTTCTGGCTTTCTGATCATTTGTAACTTAAGCAGATCAACTAATTTCAGCTTATTACAGCTAGATCTAGTGCTGCTCAGCATTTCGGAGCTGTCCAACAACTGACAAGGCTGCAAATTGAATGTAAAGCTGCAAATTCACAGATAGTCCATTTTTGACTTCTTTCGCTGAGATAAAGCGTTTTTGGCTTCTGGCTTTCTGATCATTTGTAACTTAAGCAGATCAACTAATTTCAGCTTATTACAGCTAGATCTAGTGCTGCTCAGCATTTCGGAGCTGTCCAACAACTAACAAGGCTGAAAATTGAATGTAAAGCTGCAAATTCACAGATAGTCCATTTTTGACTTCTTTCGCTGAGATAAAGCGTTTTTGGCTTCTGGCTTTCTGATCATTTGTAACTTAAAGCAGATCAACTAATTTCAGGTTATTACAGCTAGATCTAGTGCTGCTCAGCATTTCGGAGCTGTCCAACAACTGACAAGGCTGAAAATTGAATGTAAAGCTGCAAATTCACAGATAGTCCATTTTTGACTTCTTTCGCTGAGATAAAGCGTTTTTGGCTTCTGGCTTTCTGATCATTTGTAACTTAAGCAGATCAACTAATTTCAGCTTATTACAGCTAGATCTAGTGCTGCTCAGCATTTCGGAGCTGTCCAACAACTTACAATGCTGAAAATTGAATGTAAAGCTGCAAATCCACAGATAGTCCATTTTTGACTTCTTTCGCTGAGTTAAAGCGTTTTTGGCTTCTGGCTTTCTGATCATTTGTAACTTAAGCAGATCAACTAATTCCAGGTTATTACAGCCAGATCTAGTGCTGCTCAGCATTTCGGAGCTGTCCAACAACTAACAAGGCTGAAAATTGAATGTAAAGCTGCAAATTCACAGATAGTCCATTTTTGACTTCTTTCGCTGAGATAAAGCGTTTTTGGCTTCTGGCTTTCTGATCATTTGTAACTTAAGCAGATCAACTAATTTCAGCTTATTACAGCTAGATCTAGTGCTGCTCAGCATTTCGGAGCTGTCCAACAACTAACAAGGCTGAAAATTGATCGTAAAGCTGCAAATTCACAGATAGTCCATTTTTGACTTCTTTCGCTGAGATAAAGCGTTTTTGGCTTCTGGCTTTCTGATCATTTGTAACTTAAGCAGATCAACTAATTTCAGCTTATTACAGCTAGATCTAGTGCTGCTCAGCATTTCGGAGCTGTCCAACAACTTACAATGCTGAAAATTGAATGTAAAGCTGCAAATCCACAGATAGTCCATTTTTGACTTCTTTCGCTGAGTTAAAGCGTTTTTGGCTTCTGGCTTTCTGATCATTTGTAACTTAAGCAGATCAACTAATTCCAGGTTATTACAGCCAGATCTAGTGCTGCTCAGCATTTCGGAGCTGTCCAACAACTAACAAGGCTGAAAATTGAATGTAAAACTGCAAATTCACAGATAGTCCATTTTTGACTTCTTTCGCTGAGATAAAGCGTTTTTGGCTTCTGGCTTTCTGATCATTTGTAACTTAAGCAGATCAACTAATTTCAGCTTATTACAGCTAGATCTAGTGCTGCTCAGCATTTCGGAGCTGTCCAACAACTAACAAGGCTGAAAATTGATCGTAAAGCTGCAAATTCACAGATAGTCCATTTTTGATTTCTTTCGCTGAGATAAAGCGTTTTTGGCTTCTGGCTTTCTGATCATTTGTAACTTAAGCAGATCAACTAATTTCAGCTTATTACAGCTAGATCTAGTGCTGCTCAGCATTTCGGAGCTGTCCAACAACTGACAAGGCTGCAAAATTGAATGTAAAGCTGCAAATTCACAGATAGTCCATTTTTGACTTCTTTCGCTGAGATAAAGCGTTTTTGGCTTCTGGCTTTCTGATCATTTGTAACTTAAGCAGATCAACTAATTTCAGGTTATTACAGCCAGATCTAGTGCTGCTCAGCATTTCGGAGCTGTCCAACAACTAACAAGGCTGAAAATTGAATGTAAAGCTGCAAATTCACAGATAGTCCATTTTTGACTTCTTTCGCTGAGATAAAGCGTTTTTGGCTTCTGGCTTTCTGATCATTTGTAACTTAAGCAGATCAACTAATTTCAGCTTATTACAGCCAGATCTAGTGCTGCTCAGCATTTCGGAGCTGTCCAACAACTAACAAAGCTGAAAATTGAATGTAAAGCTGCAAATTCACAGATAGTCCATTTTTGACTTCTTTCGCTGAGATAAAGCGTTTTTGGCTTCTGGCTTTCTGATCATTTGTAACTTAAGCAGATCAACTAATTTCAGCTTATTACAGCTAGATCTAGTGCTGCTCAGCATTTCGGAGCTGTCCAACAACTGACAAGGCTGCAAATTGAATGTAAAGCTGCAAATTCACAGATAGTCCATTTTGACTTCTTTCGCTGAGATAAAGCGTTTTTGGCTTCTGGCTTTCTGATCATTTGTAACTTAAGCAGATCAACTAATTTCAGCTTATTACAGCTAGATCTAGTGCTGCTCAGCATTTCGGAGCTGTCCAACAACTAACAAGGCTGAAAATTGAATGTAAAGCTGCAAATTCACAGATAGTCCATTTTTGACTTCTTTCGCTGAGATAAAGCGTTTTTGGCTTCTGGCTTTCTGATCATTTGTAACTTAAGCAGATCAACTAATTTCAGCTTATTACAGCTAGATCTAGTGCTGCTCAGCATTTCGGAGCTGTCCAACAACTGACAAGGCTGAAAATTGAATGTAAAGCTGCAAATTCACAGATAGTCCATTTTTGACTTCTTTCGCTGAGATAAAGCGTTTTTGGCTTCTGGCTTTCTGATCATTTGTAACTTAAGCAGATCAACTAATTTCAGCTTATTACAGCTAGATCTAGTGCTGCTCAGCATTTCGGAGCTGTCCAACAACTGACAAGGCTGCAAATTGAATGTAAAGCTGCAAATTCACAGATAGTCCATTTTTGACTTCTTTCGCTGAGATAAAGCGTTTTTGGCTTCTGGCTTTCTGATCATTTGTAACTTAAGCAGATCAACTAATTTCAGCTTATTACAGCTAGATCTAGTGCTGCTCAGCATTTCGGAGCTGTCCAACAACTAACAAGGCTGAAAATTGAATGTAAAGCTGCAAATTCACAGATAGTCCATTTTTTGACTTCTTTCGCTGAGATAAAGCGTTTTTGGCTTCTGGCTTTCTGATCATTTGTAACTTAAGCAGATCAACTAATTTCAGCTTATTACAGCTAGATCTAGTGCTGCTCAGCATTTCGGAGCTGTCCAACAACTAACAAGGCTGAAAATTGAATGTAAAGCTGCAAATTCACAGATAGTCCATTTTTGACTTCTTTCGCTGAGATAAAGCGTTTTGGCTTCTGGCTTTCTGATCATTTGTAACTTAAGCAGATCAACTAATTTCAGGTTATTACAGCCAGAATCTAGTGCTGCTCAGCATTTCGGAGCTGTCCAACAACTAACAATGCTGAAAATTGAATGTAAAGCTGCAAATTCACAGATAGTCCATTTTTGACTTCTTTCGCTGAGATAAAGCGTTTTTGGCTTCTGGCTTTCTGATCATTTGTAACTTAAGCAGATCAACTAATTTCAGCTTATTACAGCTAGATCTAGTGCTGCTCAGCATTTCGGAGCTGTCCAACAACTGACAAGGCTGCAAATTGAATGTAAAGCTGCAAATTCACAGATAGTCCATTTTTGACTTCTTTCGCTGAGATAAAGCGTTTTTGGCTTCTGGCTTTCTGATCATTTGTAACTTAAGCAGATCAACTAATTTCAGCTTATTACAGCTAGATCTAGTGCTGCTCAGCATTTCGGAGCTGTCCAACAACTGACAAGGCTGCAAATTGAATGTAAAGCTGCAAATTCACAGATAGTCCATTTTTGACTTCTTTCGCTGAGATAAAGCGTTTTTGGCTTCTGGCTTTCTGATCATTTGTAACTTAAGCAGATCAACTAATTTCAGCTTATTACAGCTAGATCTAGTGCTGCTCAGCATTTCGGAGCTGTCCAACAACTAACAAGGCTGAAAATTGAATGTAAAGCTGCAAATTCACAGATAGTCCATTTTTGACTTCTTTCGCTGAGATAAAGCGTTTTTGGCTTCTGGCTTTCTGATCATTTGTAACTTAAGCAGATCAACTAATTTCAGCTTATTACAGCTAGATCTAGTGCTGCTCAGCATTTCGGAGCTGTCCAACAACTGACAAGGCTGAAAATTGAATGTAAAGCTGCAAATTCACAGATAGTCCATTTTTGACTTCTTTCGCTGAGATAAAGCGTTTTTGGCTTCTGGCTTTCTGATCATTTGTAACTTAAGCAGATCAACTAATTTCAGGTTATTACAGCCAGATCTAGTGCTGCTCAGCATTTCGGAGCTGTCCAACAACTTACAATGCTGAAAATTGAATGTAAAGCTGCAAATCCACAGATAGTCCATTTTTGACTTCTTTCGCTGAGTTAAAGCGTTTTTGGCTTCTGGCTTTCTGATCATTTGTAACTTAAGCAGATCAACTAATTCCAGGTTATTACAGCCAGATCTAGTGCTGCTCAGCATTTCGGAGCTGTCCAACAACTAACAAGGCTGAAAATTGAATGTAAAGCTGCAAATTCACAGATAGTCCATTTTTGACTTCTTTCGCTGAGATAAAGCGTTTTTGGCTTCTGGCTTTCTGATCATTTGTAACTTAAGCAGATCAACTAATTTCAGCTTATTACAGCTAGATCTAGTGCTGCTCAGCATTTCGGAGCTGTCCAACAACTAACAAGGCTGAAAATTGATCGTAAAGCTGCAAATTCACAGATAGTCCATTTTTGACTTCTTTCGCTGAGATAAAGCGTTTTTGGCTTCTGGCTTTCTGATCATTTGTAACTTAAGCAGATCAACTAATTTCAGCTTATTACAGCTAGATCTAGTGCTGCCCAGCATTTCGGAGCTGTCCAACAACTGACAAGGCTGCAAATTGAATGTAAAGCTGCAAATTCACAGATAGTCCATTTTTGACTTCTTTCGCTGAGATAAAGCGTTTTTGGCTTCTGGCTTTCTGATCATTTGTAACTTAAGCAGATCAACTAATTTCAGGTTATTACAGCCAGATCTAGTGCTGCTCAGCATTTCGGAGCTGTCCAACAACTAACAAGGCTGAAAATTGAATGTAAAGCTGCAAATTCACAGATAGTCCATTTTTGACTTCTTTCGCTGAGATAAAGCGTTTTTGGCTTCTGGCTTTCTGATCATTTGTAACTTAAGCAGATCAACTAATTTCAGCTTATTACAGCTAGATCTAGTGCTGCTCAGCATTTCGGAGCTGTCCAACAACTGACAAGGCTGAAAATTGAATGTAAAGCTGCAAATTCACAGATAGTCCATTTTTGACTTCTTTCGCTGAGATAAAGCGTTTTTGGCTTCTGGCTTTCTGATCATTTGTAACTTAAGCAGATCAACTAATTTCAGCTTATTACAGCCAGATCTAGTGCTGCTCAGCATTTCGGAGCTGTCCAACAACTAACAAAGCTGAAAATTGAATGTAAAGCTGCAAATTCACAGATAGTCCATTTTTGACTTCTTTCGCTGAGATAAAGCGTTTTTGGCTTCTGGCTTTCTGATCATTTGTAACTTAAGCAGATCAACTAATTTCAGCTTATTACAGCTAGATCTAGTGCTGCTCAGCATTTCGGAGCTGTCCAACAACTAACAAGGCTGAAAATTGATCGTAAAGCTGCAAATTCACAGATAGTCCATTTTTGATTTCTTTCGCTGAGATAAAGCGTTTTTGGCTTCTGGCTTTCTGATCATTTGTAACTTAAGCAGATCAACTAATTTCAGCTTATTACAGCTAGATCTAGTGCTGCCCAGCATTTCGGAGCTGTCCAACAACTGACAAGGCTGCAAATTGAATGTAAAGCTGCAAATTCACAGATAGTCCATTTTTGACTTCTTTCGCTGAGATAAAGCGTTTTTGGCTTCTGGCTTTCTGATCATTTGTAACTTAAGCAGATCAACTAATTTCAGCTTATTACAGCTAGATCTAGTGCTGCTCAGCATTTCGGAGCTGTCCAACAACTAACAAGGCTGAAAATTGAATGTAAAGCTGCAAATTCACAGATAGTCCATTTTTGACTTCTTTCGCTGAGATAAAGCGTTTTTGGCTTCTGGCTTTCTGATCATTTGTAACTTAAGCAGATCAACTAATTTCAGCTTATTACAGCTAGATCTAGTGCTGCTCAGCATTTCGGAGCTGTCCAACAACTGACAAGGCTGAAAATTGAATGTAAAGCTGCAAATTCACAGATAGTCCATTTTTGACTTCTTTCGCTGAGATAAAGCGTTTTTGGCTTCTGGCTTTCTGATCATTTGTAACTTAAGCAGATCAACTAATTTCAGGTTATTACAGCCAGATCTAGTGCTGCTCAGCATTTCGGAGCTGTCCAACAACTTACAATGCTGAAAATTGAATGTAAAGCTGCAAATCCACAGATAGTCCATTTTTGACTTCTTTCGCTGAGTTAAAGCGTTTTTGGCTTCTGGCTTTCTGATCATTTGTAACTTAAGCAGATCAACTAATTCCAGGTTATTACAGCCAGATCTAGTGCTGCTCAGCATTTCGGAGCTGTCCAACAACTAACAAGGCTGAAAATTGAATGTAAAGCTGCAAATTCACAGATAGTCCATTTTTGACTTCTTTCGCTGAGATAAAGCGTTTTTGGCTTCTGGCTTTCTGATCATTTGTAACTTAAGCAGATCAACTAATTTCAGCTTATTACAGCTAGATCTAGTGCTGCTCAGCATTTCGGAGCTGTCCAACAACTAACAAGGCTGAAAATTGATCGTAAAGCTGCAAATTCACAGATAGTCCATTTTTGACTTCTTTCGCTGAGATAAAGCGTTTTTGGCTTCTGGCTTTCTGATCATTTGTAACTTAAGCAGATCAACTAATTTCAGCTTATTACAGCTAGATCTAGTGCTGCCCAGCATTTCGGAGCTGTCCAACAACTGACAAGGCTGCAAATTGAATGTAAAGCTGCAAATTCACAGATAGTCCATTTTTGACTTCTTTCGCTGAGATAAAGCGTTTTTGGCTTCTGGCTTTCTGATCATTTGTAACTTAAGCAGATCAACTAATTTCAGGTTATTACAGCCAGATCTAGTGCTGCTCAGCATTTCGGAGCTGTCCAACAACTAACAAGGCTGAAAATTGAATGTAAAGCTGCAAATTCACAGATAGTCCATTTTTGACTTCTTTCGCTGAGATAAAGCGTTTTTGGCTTCTGGCTTTCTGATCATTTGTAACTTAAGCAGATCAACTAATTTCAGCTTATTACAGCCAGATCTAGTGCTGCTCAGCATTTCGGAGCTGTCCAACAACTAACAAAGCTGAAAATTGAATGTAAAGCTGCAAATTCACAGATAGTCCATTTTTGACTTCTTTCGCTGAGATAAAGCGTTTTTGGCTTCTGGCTTTCTGATCATTTGTAACTTAAGCAGATCAACTAATTTCAGCTTATTACAGCTAGATCTAGTGCTGCTCAGCATTTCGGAGCTGTCCAACAACTGACAAGGCTGAAAATTGAATGTAAAGCTGCAAATTCACAGATAGTCCATTTTTGACTTCTTTCGCTGAGATAAAGCGTTTTTGGCTTCTGGCTTTCTGATCATTTGTAACTTAAGCAGATCAACTAATTTCAGCTTATTACAGCTAGATCTAGTGCTGCTCAGCATTTCGGAGCTGTCCAACAACTGACAAGGCTGCAAATTGAATGTAAAGCTGCAAATTCACAGATAGTCCATTTTTGACTTCTTTCGCTGAGATAAAGCGTTTTTGGCTTCTGGCTTTCTGATCATTTGTAACTTAAGCAGATCAACTAATTTCAGCTTATTACAGCTAGATCTAGTGCTGCTCAGCATTTCGGAGCTGTCCAACAACTAACAAGGCTGAAAATTGATCGTAAAGCTGCAAATTCACAGATAGTCCATTTTTGACTTCTTTCGCTGAGATAAAGCGTTTTTGGCTTCTGGCTTTCTGATCATTTGTAACTTAAGCAGATCAACTAATTTCAGCTTATTACAGCTAGATCTAGTGCTGCCCAGCATTTCGGAGCTGTCCAACAACTGACAAGGCTGCAAATTGAATGTAAAGCTGCAAATTCACAGATAGTCCATTTTTGACTTCTTTCGCTGAGATAAAGCGTTTTTGGCTTCTGGCTTTCTGATCATTTGTAACTTAAGCAGATCAACTAATTTCAGGTTATTACAGCCAGATCTAGTGCTGCTCAGCATTTCGGAACTGTCCAACAACTAACAAGGCTGAAAATTGAATGTAAAGCTGCAAATTCACAGATAGTCCATTTTTGACTTCTTTCGCTGAGATAAAGCGTTTTTGGCTTCTGGCTTTCTGATCATTTGTAACTTAAGCAGATCAACTAATTTCAGCTTATTACAGCCAGATCTAGTGCTGCTCAGCATTTCGGAGCTGTCCAACAACTAACAAGGCTGAAAATTGAATGTAAAGCTGCAAATTCACAGATAGTCCATTTTTGACTTCTTTCGCTGAGATAAAGCGTTTTTGGCTTCTGGCTTTCTGATCATTTGTAACTTAAGCAGATCAACTAATTTCAGCTTATTACAGCTAGATCTAGTGCTGCTCAGCATTTCGGAGCTGTCCAACAACTTACAATGCTGAAAATTGAATGTAAAGCTGCAAATCCACAGATAGTCCATTTTTGACTTCTTTCGCTGAGTTAAAGCGTTTTTGGCTTCTGGCTTTCTGATCATTTGTAACTTAAGCAGATCAACTAATTCCAGGTTATTACAGCCAGATCTAGTGCTGCTCAGCATTTCGGAGCTGTCCAACAACTAACAAGGCTGAAAATTGAATGTAAAGCTGCAAATTCACAGATAGTCCATTTTTGACTTCTTTCGCTGAGATAAAGCGTTTTTGGCTTCTGGCTTTCTGATCATTTGTAACTTAAGCAGATCAACTAATTTCAGCTTATTACAGCCAGATCTAGTGCTGCTCAGCATTTCGGAGCTGTCCAACAACTAACAAGGCTGAAAATTGAATGTAAAGCTGCAAATTCACAGATAGTCCATTTTTGACTTCTTTCGCTGAGATAAAGCGTTTTTGGCTTCTGGCTTTCTGATCATTTGTAACTTAAGCAGATCAACTAATTTCAGCTTATTACAGCTAGATCTAGTGCTGCTCAGCATTTCGGAGCTGTCCAACAACTGACAAGGCTGCAAATTGAATGTAAAGCTGCAAATTCACAGATAGTCCATTTTTGACTTCTTTCGCTGAGATAAAGCGTTTTTGGCTTCTGGCTTTCTGATCATTTGTAACTTAAGCAGATCAACTAATTTCAGCTTATTACAGCTAGATCTAGTGCTGCTCAGCATTTCGGAGCTGTCCAACAACTGACAAGGCTGAAAATTGAATGTAAAGCTGCAAATTCACAGATAGTCCATTTTTGACTTCTTTCGCTGAGATAAAGCGTTTTTGGCTTCTGGCTTTCTGATCATTTGTAACTTAAGCAGATCAACTAATTTCAGCTTATTACAGCCAGATCTAGTGCTGCTCAGCATTTCGGAGCTGTCCAACAACTAACAAAGCTGAAAATTGAATGTAAAGCTGCAAATTCACAGATAGTCCATTTTTGACTTCTTTCGCTGAGATAAAGCGTTTTTGGCTTCTGGCTTTCTGATCATTTGTAACTTAAGCAGATCAACTAATTTCAGCTTATTACAGCTAGATCTAGTGCTGCTCAGCATTTCGGAGCTGTCCAACAACTAACAAGGCTGAAAATTGATCGTAAAGCTGCAAATTCACAGATAGTCCATTTTTGACTTCTTTCGCTGAGATAAAGCGTTTTTGGCTTCTGGCTTTCTGATCATTTGTAACTTAAGCAGATCAACTAATTTCAGCTTATTACAGCTAGATCTAGTGCTGCCCAGCATTTCGGAGCTGTCCAACAACTGACAAGGCTGCAAATTGAATGTAAAGCTGCAAATTCA
Source organism: Poecilia mexicana (assembly GCF_051168715.1). Taxonomy (NCBI): domain Eukaryota; kingdom Metazoa; phylum Chordata; class Actinopteri; order Cyprinodontiformes; family Poeciliidae; genus Poecilia; species Poecilia mexicana. The sequence continues at coordinate 19,329 of NW_028263428.1, forward strand.
CAGATAGTCCATTTTTGACTTCTTTCGCTGAGATAAAGCGTTTTTGGCTTCTGGCTTTCTGATCATTTGTAACTTAAGCAGATCAACTAATTTCAGCTTATTACAGCCAGATCTAGTGCTGCTCAGCATTTCGGAGCTGTCCAACAACTAACAAGGCTGAAAATTGAATGTAAAGCTGCAAATTCACAGATAGTCCATTTTTGACTTCTTTCGCTGAGATAAAGCGTTTTTGGCTTCTGGCTTTCTGATCATTTGTAACTTAAGCAGATCAACTAATTTCAGCTTATTACAGCTAGATCTAGTGCTGCTCAGCATTTCGGAGCTGTCCAACAACTGACAAGGCTGCAAATTGAATGTAAAGCTGCAAATTCACAGATAGTCCATTTTTGACTTCTTTCGCTGAGATAAAGCGTTTTTGGCTTCTGGCTTTCTGATCATTTGTAACTTAAGCAGATCAACTAATTTCAGCTTATTACAGCTAGATCTAGTGCTGCTCAGCATTTCGGAGCTGTCCAACAACTGACAAGGCTGAAAATTGAATGTAAAGCTGCAAATTCACAGATAGTCCATTTTTGACTTCTTTCGCTGAGATAAAGCGTTTTTGGCTTCTGGCTTTCTGATCATTTGTAACTTAAGCAGATCAACTAATTTCAGCTTATTACAGCCAGATCTAGTGCTGCTCAGCATTTCGGAGCTGTCCAACAACTAACAAAGCTGAAAATTGAATGTAAAGCTGCAAATTCACAGATAGTCCATTTTTGACTTCTTTCGCTGAGATAAAGCGTTTTTGGCTTCTGGCTTTCTGATCATTTGTAACTTAAGCAGATCAACTAATTTCAGCTTATTACAGCTAGATCTAGTGCTGCTCAGCATTTCGGAGCTGTCCAACAACTAACAAGGCTGAAAATTGATCGTAAAGCTGCAAATTCACAGATAGTCCATTTTTGACTTCTTTCGCTGAGATAAAGCGTTTTTGGCTTCTGGCTTTCTGATCATTTGTAACTTAAGCAGATCAACTAATTTCAGCTTATTACAGCTAGATCTAGTGCTGCCCAGCATTTCGGAGCTGTCCAACAACTGACAAGGCTGCAAATTGAATGTAAAGCTGCAAATTCACAGATAGTCCATTTTTGACTTCTTTCGCTGAGATAAAGCGTTTTTGGCTTCTGGCTTTCTGATCATTTGTAACTTAAGCAGATCAACTAATTTCAGCTTATTACAGCCAGATCTAGTGCTGCTCAGCATTTCGGAGCTGTCCAACAACTAACAAGGCTGCAAATTGAATGTAAAGCTGCAAATTCACAGATAGTCCATTTTTGACTTCTTTCGCTGAGATAAAGCGTTTTTGGCTTCTGGCTTTCTGATCATTTGTAACTTAAGCAGATCAACTAATTTCAGCTTATTACAGCCAGATCTAGTGCTGCTCAGCATTTCGGAGCTGTCCAACAACTAACAAAGCTGAAAATTGAATGTAAAGCTGCAAATTCACAGATAGTCCATTTTTGACTTCTTTCGCTGAGATAAAGCGTTTTTGGCTTCTGGCTTTCTGATCATTTGTAACTTAAGCAGATCAACTAATTTCAGCTTATTACAGCTAGATCTAGTGCTGCTCAGCATTTCGGAGCTGTCCAACAACTAACAAGGCTGAAAATTGATCGTAAAGCTGCAAATTCACAGATAGTCCATTTTTGACTTCTTTCGCTGAGATAAAGCGTTTTTGGCTTCTGGCTTTCTGATCATTTGTAACTTAAGCAGATCAACTAATTTCAGCTTATTACAGCTAGATCTAGTGCTGCTCAGCATTTCGGAGCTGTCCAACAACTGACAAGGCTGCAAATTGAATGTAAAGCTGCAAATTCACAGATAGTCCATTTTTGACTTCTTTCGCTGAGATAAAGCGTTTTTGGCTTCTGGCTTTCTGATCATTTGTAACTTAAGCAGATCAACTAATTTCAGCTTATTACAGCTAGATCTAGTGCTGCTCAGCATTTCGGAGCTGTCCAACAACTAACAAGGCTGAAAATTGATCGTAAAGCTGCAAATTCACAGATAGTCCATTTTTGACTTCTTTCGCTGAGATAAAGCGTTTTTGGCTTCTGGCTTTCTGATCATTTGTAACTTAAGCAGATCAACTAATTTCAGCTTATTACAGCTAGATCTAGTGCTGCCCAGCATTTCGGAGCTGTCCAACAACTGACAAGGCTGCAAATTGAATGTAAAGCTGCAAATTCACAGATAGTCCATTTTTGACTTCTTTCGCTGAGATAAAGCGTTTTTGGCTTCTGGCTTTCTGATCATTTGTAACTTAAGCAGATCAACTAATTTCAGCTTATTACAGCCAGATCTAGTGCTGCTCAGCATTTCGGAGCTGTCCAACAACTAACAAGGCTGCAAATTGAATGTAAAGCTGCAAATTCACAGATAGTCCATTTTTGACTTCTTTCGCTGAGATAAAGCGTTTTTGGCTTCTGGCTTTCTGATCATTTGTAACTTAAGCAGATCAACTAATTTCAGCTTATTACAGCCAGATCTAGTGCTGCTCAGCATTTCGGAGCTGTCCAACAACTAACAAAGCTGAAAATTGAATGTAAAGCTGCAAATTCACAGATAGTCCATTTTTGACTTCTTTCGCTGAGATAAAGCGTTTTTGGCTTCTGGCTTTCTGATCATTTGTAACTTAAGCAGATCAACTAATTTCAGCTTATTACAGCTAGATCTAGTGCTGCTCAGCATTTCGGAGCTGTCCAACAACTAACAAGGCTGAAAATTGATCGTAAAGCTGCAAATTCACAGATAGTCCATTTTTGACTTCTTTCGCTGAGATAAAGCGTTTTTGGCTTCTGGCTTTCTGATCATTTGTAACTTAAGCAGATCAACTAATTTCAGCTTATTACAGCTAGATCTAGTGCTGCTCAGCATTTCGGAGCTGTCCAACAACTGACAAGGCTGCAAATTGAATGTAAAGCTGCAAATTCACAGATAGTCCATTTTTGACTTCTTTCGCTGAGATAAAGCGTTTTTGGCTTCTGGCTTTCTGATCATTTGTAACTTAAGCAGATCAACTAATTTCAGCTTATTACAGCTAGATCTAGTGCTGCTCAGCATTTCGGAGCTGTCCAACAACTAACAAGGCTGAAAATTGAATGTAAAGCTGCAAATTCACAGATAGTCCATTTTTGACTTCTTTCGCTGAGATAAAGCGTTTTTGGCTTCTGGCTTTCTGATCATTTGTAACTTAAGCAGATCAACTAATTTCAGCTTATTACAGCTAGATCTAGTGCTGCTCAGCATTTCGGAGCTGTCCAACAACTTACAATGCTGAAAATTGAATGTAAAGCTGCAAATCCACAGATAGTCCATTTTTGACTTCTTTCGCTGAGTTAAAGCGTTTTTGGCTTCTGGCTTTCTGATCATTTGTAACTTAAGCAGATCAACTAATTCCAGGTTATTACAGCCAGATCTAGTGCTGCTCAGCATTTCGGAGCTGTCCAACAACTAACAAGGCTGAAAATTGAATGTAAAGCTGCAAATTCACAGATAGTCCATTTTTGACTTCTTTCGCTGAGATAAAGCGTTTTTGGCTTCTGGCTTTCTGATCATTTGTAACTTAAGCAGATCAACTAATTTCAGCTTATTACAGCCAGATCTAGTGCTGCTCAGCATTTCGGAGCTGTCCAACAACTAACAAGGCTGAAAATTGAATGTAAAGCTGCAAATTCACAGATAGTCCATTTTTGACTTCTTTCGCTGAGATAAAGCGTTTTTGGCTTCTGGCTTTCTGATCATTTGTAACTTAAGCAGATCAACTAATTTCAGCTTATTACAGCTAGATCTAGTGCTGCTCAGCATTTCGGAGCTGTCCAACAACTGACAAGGCTGCAAATTGAATGTAAAGCTGCAAATTCACAGATAGTCCATTTTTGACTTCTTTCGCTGAGATAAAGCGTTTTTGGCTTCTGGCTTTCTGATCATTTGTAACTTAAGCAGATCAACTAATTTCAGCTTATTACAGCTAGATCTAGTGCTGCTCAGCATTTCGGAGCTGTCCAACAACTGACAAGGCTGCAAATTGAATGTAAAGCTGCAAATTCACAGATAGTCCATTTTTGACTTCTTTCGCTGAGATAAAGCGTTTTTGGCTTCTGGCTTTCTGATCATTTGTAACTTAAGCAGATCAACTAATTTCAGCTTATTACAGCTAGATCTAGTGCTGCTCAGCATTTCGGAGCTGTCCAACAACTAACAAGGCTGAAAATTGATCGTAAAGCTGCAAATTCACAGATAGTCCATTTTTGACTTCTTTCGCTGAGATAAAGCGTTTTTGGCTTCTGGCTTTCTGATCATTTGTAACTTAAGCAGATCAACTAATTTCAGCTTATTACAGCTAGATCTAGTGCTGCCCAGCATTTCGGAGCTGTCCAACAACTGAACAAGGCTGCAAATTGAATGTAAAGCTGCAAATTCACAGATAGTCCATTTTTGACTTCTTTCGCTGAGATAAAGCGTTTTTGGCTTCTGGCTTTCTGATCATTTGTAACTTAAGCAGATCAACTAATTTCAGCTTATTACAGCCAGATCTAGTGCTGCTCAGCATTTCGGAGCTGTCCAACAACTAACAAGGCTGCAAATTGAATGTAAAGCTGCAAATTCACAGATAGTCCATTTTTGACTTCTTTCGCTGAGATAAAGCGTTTTTGGCTTCTGGCTTTCTGATCATTTGTAACTTAAGCAGATCAACTAATTTCAGCTTATTACAGCCAGATCTAGTGCTGCTCAGCATTTCGGAGCTGTCCAACAACTAACAAAGCTGAAAATTGAATGTAAAGCTGCAAATTCACAGATAGTCCATTTTTGACTTCTTTCGCTGAGATAAAGCGTTTTTGGCTTCTGGCTTTCTGATCATTTGTAACTTAAGCAGATCAACTAATTTCAGCTTATTACAGCTAGATCTAGTGCTGCTCAGCATTTCGGAGCTGTCCAACAACTAACAAGGCTGAAAATTGATCGTAAAGCTGCAAATTCACAGATAGTCCATTTTTGACTTCTTTCGCTGAGATAAAGCGTTTTTGGCTTCTGGCTTTCTGATCATTTGTAACTTAAGCAGATCAACTAATTTCAGCTTATTACAGCTAGATCTAGTGCTGCTCAGCATTTCGGAGCTGTCCAACAACTGACAAGGCTGCAAATTGAATGTAAAGCTGCAAATTCACAGATAGTCCATTTTTGACTTCTTTCGCTGAGATAAAGCGTTTTTGGCTTCTGGCTTTCTGATCATTTGTAACTTAAGCAGATCAACTAATTTCAGCTTATTACAGCTAGATCTAGTGCTGCTCAGCATTTCGGAGCTGTCCAACAACTAACAAGGCTGAAAATTGAATGTAAAGCTGCAAATTCACAGATAGTCCATTTTTGACTTCTTTCGCTGAGATAAAGCGTTTTTGGCTTCTGGCTTTCTGATCATTTGTAACTTAAGCAGATCAACTAATTTCAGCTTATTACAGCTAGATCTAGTGCTGCTCAGCATTTCGGAGCTGTCCAACAACTTACAATGCTGAAAATTGAATGTAAAGCTGCAAATCCACAGATAGTCCATTTTTGACTTCTTTCGCTGAGTTAAAGCGTTTTTGGCTTCTGGCTTTCTGATCATTTGTAACTTAAGCAGATCAACTAATTCCAGGTTATTACAGCCAGATCTAGTGCTGCTCAGCATTTCGGAGCTGTCCAACAACTAACAAGGCTGAAAATTGAATGTAAAGCTGCAAATTCACAGATAGTCCATTTTTGACTTCTTTCGCTGAGATAAAGCGTTTTTGGCTTCTGGCTTTCTGATCATTTGTAACTTAAGCAGATCAACTAATTTCAGCTTATTACAGCCAGATCTAGTGCTGCTCAGCATTTCGGAGCTGTCCAACAACTAACAAGGCTGAAAATTGAATGTAAAGCTGCAAATTCACAGATAGTCCATTTTTGACTTCTTTCGCTGAGATAAAGCGTTTTTGGCTTCTGGCTTTCTGATCATTTGTAACTTAAGCAGATCAACTAATTTCAGCTTATTACAGCTAGATCTAGTGCTGCTCAGCATTTCGGAGCTGTCCAACAACTGACAAGGCTGCAAATTGAATGTAAAGCTGCAAATTCACAGATAGTCCATTTTTGACTTCTTTCGCTGAGATAAAGCGTTTTTGGCTTCTGGCTTTCTGATCATTTGTAACTTAAGCAGATCAACTAATTTCAGCTTATTACAGCTAGATCTAGTGCTGCTCAGCATTTCGGAGCTGTCCAACAACTGACAAGGCTGAAAATTGAATGTAAAGCTGCAAATTCACAGATAGTCCATTTTTGACTTCTTTCGCTGAGATAAAGCGTTTTTGGCTTCTGGCTTTCTGATCATTTGTAACTTAAGCAGATCAACTAATTTCAGCTTATTACAGCTAGATCTAGTGCTGCTCAGCATTTCGGAGCTGTCCAACAACTAACAAGGCTGAAAATTGATCGTAAAGCTGCAAATTCACAGATAGTCCATTTTTGACTTCTTTCGCTGAGATAAAGCGTTTTTGGCTTCTGGCTTTCTGATCATTTGTAACTTAAGCAGATCAACTAATTTCAGCTTATTACAGCTAGATCTAGTGCTGCCCAGCATTTCGGAGCTGTCCAACAACTGACAAGGCTGCAAATTGAATGTAAAGCTGCAAATTCACAGATAGTCCATTTTTGACTTCTTTCGCTGAGATAAAGCGTTTTTGGCTTCTGGCTTTCTGATCATTTGTAACTTAAGCAGATCAACTAATTTCAGCTTATTACAGCCAGATCTAGTGCTGCTCAGCATTTCGGAGCTGTCCAACAACTAACAAGGCTGCAAATTGAATGTAAAGCTGCAAATTCACAGATAGTCCATTTTTGACTTCTTTCGCTGAGATAAAGCGTTTTTGGCTTCTGGCTTTCTGATCATTTGTAACTTAAGCAGATCAACTAATTTCAGCTTATTACAGCCAGATCTAGTGCTGCTCAGCATTTCGGAGCTGTCCAACAACTAGCAAAGCTGAAAATTGAATGTAAAGCTGCAAATTCACAGATAGTCCATTTTTGACTTCTTTCGCTGAGATAAAGCGTTTTTGGCTTCTGGCTTTCTGATCATTTGTAACTTAAGCAGATCAACTAATTTCAGCTTATTACAGCTAGATCTAGTGCTGCTCAGCATTTCGGAGCTGTCCAACAACTAACAAGGCTGAAAATTGATCGTAAAGCTGCAAATTCACAGATAGTCCATTTTTGACTTCTTTCGCTGAGATAAAGCGTTTTTGGCTTCTGGCTTTCTGATCATTTGTAACTTAAGCAGATCAACTAATTTCAGCTTATTACAGCTAGATCTAGTGCTGCCCAGCATTTCGGAGCTGTCCAACAACTGACAAGGCTGCAAATTGAATGTAAAGCTGCAAATTCACAGATAGTCCATTTTGACTTCTTTCGCTGAGATAAAGCGTTTTTGGCTTCTGGCTTTCTGATCATTTGTAACTTAAGCAGATCAACTAATTTCAGGTTATTACAGCCAGATCTAGTGCTGCTCAGCATTTCGGAGCTGTCCAACAACTAACAAGGCTGAAAATTGAATGTAAAGCTGCAAATTCACAGATAGTCCATTTTTGACTTCTTTCGCTGAGATAAAGCGTTTTTGGCTTCTGGCTTTCTGATCATTTGTAACTTAAGCAGATCAACTAATTTCAGCTTATTACAGCCAGATCTAGTGCTGCTCAGCATTTCGGAGCTGTCAGACAACTAACAAGGCTGAAAATTGAATGTAAAGCTGCAAATTCACAGATAGTCCATTTTTGACTTCTTTCGCTGAGATAAAGCGTTTTTGGCTTCTGGCTTTCTGATCATTTGTAACTTAAGCAGATCAACTAATTTCAGCTTATTACAGCTAGATCTAGTGCTGCTCAGCATTTCGGAGCTGTCCAACAACTGACAAGGCTGCAAATTGAATGTAAAGCTGCAAATTCACAGATAGTCCATTTTTGACTTCTTTCGCTGAGATAAAGCGTTTTTGGCTTCTGGCTTTCTGATCATTTGTAACTTAAGCAGATCAACTAATTTCAGCTTATTACAGCTAGATCTAGTGCTGCCCAGCATTTCGGAGCTGTCCAACAACTGACAAGGCTGCAAATTGAATGTAAAGCTGCAAATTCACAGATAGTCCATTTTGACTTCTTTCGCTGAGATAAAGCGTTTTTGGCTTCTGGCTTTCTGATCATTTGTAACTTAAGCAGATCAACTAATTTCAGGTTATTACAGCCAGATCTAGTGCTGCTCAGCATTTCGGAACTGTCCAACAACTAACAAGGCTGAAAATTGAATGTAAAGCTGCAAATTCACAGATAGTCCATTTTTGACTTCTTTCGCTGAGATAAAGCGTTTTTGGCTTCTGGCTTTCTGATCATTTGTAACTTAAGCAGATCAACTAATTTCAGCTTATTACAGCCAGATCTAGTGCTGCTCAGCATTTCGGAGCTGTCCAACAACTAACAAGGCTGAAAATTGAATGTAAAGCTGCAAATTCACAGATAGTCCATTTTTGACTTCTTTCGCTGAGATAAAGCGTTTTTGGCTTCTGGCTTTCTGATCATTTGTAACTTAAGCAGATCAACTAATTTCAGCTTATTACAGCTAGATCTAGTGCTGCTCAGCATTTCGGAGCTGTCCAACAACTTACAATGCTGAAAATTGAATGTAAAGCTGCAAATCCACAGATAGTCCATTTTTGACTTCTTTCGCTGAGTTAAAGCGTTTTTGGCTTCTGGCTTTCTGATCATTTGTAACTTAAGCAGATCAACTAATTCCAGGTTATTACAGCCAGATCTAGTGCTGCTCAGCATTTCGGAGCTGTCCAACAACTAACAAGGCTGAAAATTGAATGTAAAGCTGCAAATTCACAGATAGTCCATTTTTGACTTCTTTCGCTGAGATAAAGCGTTTTTGGCTTCTGGCTTTCTGATCATTTGTAACTTAAGCAGATCAACTAATTTCAGCTTATTACAGCCAGATCTAGTGCTGCTCAGCATTTCGGAGCTGTCCAACAACTAACAAGGCTGAAAATTGAATGTAAAGCTGCAAATTCACAGATAGTCCATTTTTGACTTCTTTCGCTGAGATAAAGCGTTTTTGGCTTCTGGCTTTCTGATCATTTGTAACTTAAGCAGATCAACTAATTTCAGCTTATTACAGCTAGATCTAGTGCTGCTCAGCATTTCGGAGCTGTCCAACAACTGACAAGGCTGCAAATTGAATGTAAAGCTGCAAATTCACAGATAGTCCATTTTTGACTTCTTTCGCTGAGATAAAGCGTTTTTGGCTTCTGGCTTTCTGATCATTTGTAACTTAAGCAGATCAACTAATTTCAGCTTATTACAGCTAGATCTAGTGCTGCTCAGCATTTCGGAGCTGTCCAACAACTGACAAGGCTGAAAATTGAATGTAAAGCTGCAAATTCACAGATAGTCCATTTTTGACTTCTTTCGCTGAGATAAAGCGTTTTTGGCTTCTGGCTTTCTGATCATTTGTAACTTAAGCAGATCAACTAATTTCAGCTTATTACAGCTAGATCTAGTGCTGCTCAGCATTTCGGAGCTGTCCAACAACTTACAATGCTGAAAATTGAATGTAAAGCTGCAAATCCACAGATAGTCCATTTTTGACTTCTTTCGCTGAGTTAAAGCGTTTTTGGCTTCTGGCTTTCTGATCATTTGTAACTTAAGCAGATCAACTAATTCCAGGTTATTACAGCCAGATCTAGTGCTGCTCAGCATTTCGGAGCTGTCCAACAACTTACAATGCTGAAAATTGAATGTAAAGCTGCAGATCCACAGATAGTCCATTTTTGACTTCTTTCGCTGAGTTAAAGCGTTTTTGGCTTCTGGCTTTCTGATCATTTGTAACTTAAGCAGATCAACTAATTCCAGGTTATTACAGCCAGATCTAGTGCTGCTCAGCATTTCGGAACTGTCCAACAACTAACAAGGCTGAAAATTGAATGTAAAACTGCAAATTCACAGATAGTCCATTTTTGACTTCTTTCGCTGAGATAAAGCGTTTTTGGCTTCTGGCTTTCTGATCATTTGTAACTTAAGCAGATCAACTAATTTCAGCTTATTACAGCCAGATCTAGTGCTGCTCAGCATTTCGGAGCTGTCCAACAACTAACAAGGCTGAAAATTGAATGTAAAGCTGCAAATTCACAGATAGTCCATTTTTGACTTCTTTCGCTGAGATAAAGCGTTTTTGGCTTCTGGCTTTCTGATCATTTGTAACTTAAGCAGATCAACTAATTTCAGCTTATTACAGCTAGATCTAGTGCTGCTCAGCATTTCGGAGCTGTCCAACAACTGACAAGGCTGAAAATTGAATGTAAAGCTGCAAATTCACAGATAGTCCATTTTTGACTTCTTTCGCTGAGATAAAGCGTTTTTGGCTTCTGGCTTTCTGATCATTTGTAACTTAAGCAGATCAACTAATTTCAGCTTATTACAGCTAGATCTAGTGCTGCTCAGCATTTCGGAGCTGTCCAACAACTGACAAGGCTGCAAATTGAATGTAAAGCTGCAAATTCACAGATAGTCCATTTTTTGACTTCTTTCGCTGAGATAAAGCGTTTTTGGCTTCTGGCTTTCTGATCATTTGTAACTTAAGCAGATCAACTAATTTCAGGTTATTACAGCCAGATCTAGTGCTGCTCAGCATTTCGGAGCTGTCCAACAACTTACAATGCTGAAAATTGAATGTAAAGCTGCAAATCCACAGATAGTCCATTTTTGACTTCTTTCGCTGAGTTAAAGCGTTTTTGGCTTCTGGCTTTCTGATCATTTGTAACTTAAGCAGATCAACTAATTCCAGGTTATTACAGCCAGATCTAGTGCTGCTCAGCATTTCGGAGCTGTCCAACAACTAACAAGGCTGAAAATTGAATGTAAAACTGCAAATTCACAGATAGTCCAATTTTGACTTCTTTCGCTGAGATAAAGCGTTTTTGGCTTCTGGCTTTCTGATCATTTGTAACTTAAGCAGATCAACTAATTTCAGCTTATTACAGCTAGATCTAGTGCTGCTCAGCATTTCGGAGCTGTCCAACAACTAACAAGGCTGAAAATTGAATGTAAAGCTGCAAATTCACAGATAGTCCATTTTTGACTTCTTTCGCTGAGATAAAGCGTTTTTGGCTTCTGGCTTTCTGATCATTTGTAACTTAAGCAGATCAACTAATTTCAGCTTATTACAGCTAGATCTAGTGCTGCTCAGCATTTCGGAGCTGTCCAACAACTGACAAGGCTGAAAATTGAATGTAAAGCTGCAAATTCACAGATAGTCCATTTTTGACTTCTTTCGCTGAGATAAAGCGTTTTTGGCTTCTGGCTTTCTGATCATTTGTAACTTAAGCAGATCAACTAATTTCAGCTTATTACAGCTAGATCTAGTGCTGCTCAGCATTTCGGAGCTGTCCAACAACTTTCAATGCTGAAAATTGAATGTAAAGCTGCAAATCCACAGATAGTCCATTTTTGACTTCTTTCGCTGAGTTAAAGCGTTTTTGGCTTCTGGCTTTCTGATCATTTGTAACTTAAGCAGTTCAACTAATTCCAGGTTATTGCAGCCAGATCTAGTGCTGCTCAGCATTTCGGAACTGTCCAACAACTAACAAGGCTGAAAATTGAATGTAAAGCTGCAAATTCAGAGATAGTCCATTTTTGACTTCTTTCGCTGAGATAAAGCGTTTTTGGCTTCTGGCTTTCTGATCATTTGTAACTTAAGCAGATCAACTAATTTCAGCTTATTACAGCTAGATCTAGTGCTGCTCAGCATTTCGGAGCTGTCCAACAACTTACAATGCTGAAAATTGAATGTAAAGCTGCAAATCCACAGATAGTCCATTTTTGACTTCTTTCGCTGAGTTAAAGCGTTTTTGGCTTCTGGCTTTCTGATAATTTGTAACTTAAGCAGATCAACTAATTCCAGGTTATTACAGCCAGATCTAGTGCTGCTCAGCATTTCGGAGCTGTCCAACAACTAACAAGGCTGAAAATTGAATGTAAAGCTGCAAATTCACAGATAGTCCATTTTTGACTTCTTTCGCTGAGATAAAGCGTTTTTGGCTTCTGGCTTTCTGATCATTTGTAACTTAAGCAGATCAACTAATTTCAGGTTATTACAGCCAGATCTAGTGCTGCTCAGCATTTCGGAACTGTCCAACAACTAACAAGGCTGAAAATTGAATGTAAAGCTGCAAATTCACAGATAGTCCATTTTTGACTTCTTTCGCTGAGTTAAAGCGTTTTTGGCTTCTGGCTTTCTGATAATTTGTAACTTAAGCAGATCAACTAATTCCAGGTTATTACAGCCAGATCTAGTGCTGCTCAGCATTTCGGAGCTGTCCAACAACTAACAAGGCTGAAAATTGAATGTAAAGCTGCAAATTCACAGATAGTCCATTTTTGACTTCTTTCGCTGAGATAAAGCGTTTTTGGCTTCTGGCTTTCTGATCATTTGTAACTTAAGCAGATCAACTAATTTCAGGTTATTACAGCCAGATCTAGTGCTGCTCAGCATTTCGGAACTGTCCAACAACTAACAAGGCTGAAAATTGAATGTAAAGCTGCAAATTCACAGATAGTCCATTTTTGACTTCTTTCGCTGAGATAAAGCGTTTTTGGCTTCTGGCTTTCTGATCATTTGTAACTTAAGCAGATCAACTAATTTCAGCTTATTACAGCCAGATCTAGTGCTGCTCAGCATTTCGGAGCTGTCCAACAACTAACAAAGCTGAAAATTGAATGTAAAGCTGCAAATTTACAGATAGTCCATTTTTGACTTCTTTCGCTGAGATAAAGCGTTTTTGGCTTCTGGCTTTCTGATCATTTGTAACTTAAGCAGATCAACTAATTTCAGCTTATTACAGCTAGATCTAGTGCTGCTCAGCATTTCGGAGCTGTCCAACAACTGACAAGGCTGAAAATTGAATGTAAAGCTGCAAATCCACAGATAGTCCATTTTTGACTTCTTTCGCTGAGTTAAAGCGTTTTTGGCTTCTGGCTTTCTGATCATTTGTAACTTAAGCAGATCAACTAATTCCAGGTTATTACAGCCAGATCTAGTGCTGCTCAGCATTTCGGAGCTGTCCAACAACTAACAAGGCTGAAAATTGAATGTAAAACTGCAAATTCACAGATAGTCCAATTTTGACTTCTTTCGCTGAGATAAAGCGTTTTTGGCTTCTGGCTTTCTGATCATTTGTAACTTAAGCAGATCAACTAATTTCAGCTTATTACAGCTAGATCTAGTGCTGCTCAGCATTTCGGAGCTGTCCAACAACTAACAAGGCTGAAAATTGAATGTAAAGCTGCAAATTCACAGATAGTCCATTTTTGACTTCTTTCGCTGAGATAAAGCGTTTTTGGCTTCTGGCTTTCTGATCATTTGTAACTTAAGCAGATCAACTAATTTCAGCTTATTACAGCTAGATCTAGTGCTGCTCAGCATTTCGGAGCTGTCCAACAACTGACAAGGCTGAAAATTGAATGTAAAGCTGCAAATTCACAGATAGTCCATTTTTGACTTCTTTCGCTGAGATAAAGCGTTTTTGGCTTCTGGCTTTCTGATCATTTGTAACTTAAGCAGATCAACTAATTTCAGCTTATTACAGCTAGATCTAGTGCTGCTCAGCATTTCGGAGCTGTCCAACAACTTTCAATGCTGAAAATTGAATGTAAAGCTGCAAATCCACAGATAGTCCATTTTTGACTTCTTTCGCTGAGTTAAAGCGTTTTTGGCTTCTGGCTTTCTGATCATTTGTAACTTAAGCAGTTCAACTAATTCCAGGTTATTGCAGCCAGATCTAGTGCTGCTCAGCATTTCGGAACTGTCCAACAACTAACAAGGCTGAAAATTGAATGTAAAGCTGCAAATTCACAGATAGTCCATTTTTGACTTCTTTCGCTGAGATAAAGCGTTTTTGGCTTCTGGCTTTCTGATCATTTGTAACTTAAGCAGATCAACTAATTTCAGCTTATTACAGCTAGATCTAGTGCTGCTCAGCATTTCGGAGCTGTCCAACAACTTACAATGCTGAAAATTGAATGTAAAGCTGCAAATCCACAGATAGTCCATTTTTGACTTCTTTCGCTGAGTTAAAGCGTTTTTGGCTTCTGGCTTTCTGATAATTTGTAACTTAAGCAGATCAACTAATTCCAGGTTATTACAGCCAGATCTAGTGCTGCTCAGCATTTCGGAGCTGTCCAACAACTAACAAGGCTGAAAATTGAATGTAAAGCTGCAAATTCACAGATAGTCCATTTTTGACTTCTTTCGCTGAGATAAAGCGTTTTTGGCTTCTGGCTTTCTGATCATTTGTAACTTAAGCAGATCAACTAATTTCAGGTTATTACAGCCAGATCTAGTGCTGCTCAGCATTTCGGAACTGTCCAACAACTAACAAGGCTGAAAATTGAATGTAAAGCTGCAAATTCACAGATAGTCCATTTTTGACTTCTTTCGCTGAGTTAAAGCGTTTTTGGCTTCTGGCTTTCTGATAATTTGTAACTTAAGCAGATCAACTAATTCCAGGTTATTACAGCCAGATCTAGTGCTGCTCAGCATTTCGGAGCTGTCCAACAACTAACAAGGCTGAAAATTGAATGTAAAGCTGCAAATTCACAGATAGTCCATTTTTGACTTCTTTCGCTGAGATAAAGCGTTTTTGGCTTCTGGCTTTCTGATCATTTGTAACTTAAGCAGATCAACTAATTTCAGGTTATTACAGCCAGATCTAGTGCTGCTCAGCATTTCGGAACTGTCCAACAACTAACAAGGCTGAAAATTGAATGTAAAGCTGCAAATTCACAGATAGTCCATTTTTGACTTCTTTCGCTGAGATAAAGCGTTTTTGGCTTCTGGCTTTCTGATCATTTGTAACTTAAGCAGATCAACTAATTTCAGCTTATTACAGCCAGATCTAGTGCTGCTCAGCATTTCGGAGCTGTCCAACAACTAACAAAGCTGAAAATTGAATGTAAAGCTGCAAATTCACAGATAGTCCATTTTTGACTTCTTTCGCTGAGATAAAGCGTTTTTGGCTTCTGGCTTTCTGATCATTTGTAACTTAAGCAGATCAACTAATTTCAGCTTATTACAGCTAGATCTAGTGCTGCTCAGCATTTCGGAGCTGTCCAACAACTGACAAGGCTGAAAATTGAATGTAAAGCTGCAAATTCACAGATAGTCCATTTTTGACTTCTTTCGCTGAGATAAAGCGTTTTTGGCTTCTGGCTTTCTGATCATTTGTAACTTAAGCAGATCAACTAATTTCAGCTTATTACAGCTAGATCTAGTGCTGCTCAGCATTTCGGAGCTGTCCAACAACTGACAAGGCTGCAAATTGAATGTAAAGCTGCAAATTCACAGATAGTCCATTTTTGACTTCTTTCGCTGAGATAAAGCGTTTTTGGCTTCTGGCTTTCTGATCATTTGTAACTTAAGCAGATCAACTAATTTCAGCTTATTACAGCTAGATCTAGTGCTGCTCAGCATTTCGGAGCTGTCCAACAACTAACAAGGCTGAAAATTGAATGTAAAGCTGCAAATTCACAGATAGTCCATTTTTGACTTCTTTCGCTGAGATAAAGCGTTTTTGGCTTCTGGCTTTCTGATCATTTGTAACTTAAGCAGATCAACTAATTTCAGCTTATTACAGCTAGATCTAGTGCTGCTCAGCATTTCGGAGCTGTCCAACAACTGACAAGGCTGAAAATTGAATGTAAAGCTGCAAATTCACAGATAGTCCATTTTTGACTTCTTTCGCTGAGATAAAGCGTTTTTGGCTTCTGGCTTTCTGATCATTTGTAACTTAAGCAGATCAACTAATTTCAGCTTATTACAGCCAGATGTAGTGCTGCTCAGCATTTCGGAGCTGTCCAACAACTAACAAGGCTGAAAATTGAATGTAAAGCTGCAAATTCACAGATAGTCCATTTTTGACTTCTTTCGCTGAGATAAAGCGTTTTTGGCTTCTGGCTTTCTGATCATTTGTAACTTAAGCAGATCAACTAATTTCAGGTTATTACAGCCAGATCTAGTGCTGCTCAGCATTTCGGAACTGTCCAACAACTAACAAGGCTGAAAATTGAATGTAAAGCTGCAAATTCACAGATAGTCCATTTTTGACTTCTTTCGCTGAGATAAAGCGTTTTTGGCTTCTGGCTTTCTGATCATTTGTAACTTAAGCAGATCAACTAATTTCAGCTTATTACAGCCAGATCTAGTGCTGCTCAGCATTTCGGAGCTGTCCAACAACTAACAAGGCTGAAAATTGAATGTAAAGCTGCAAATTCACAGATAGTCCATTTTTGACTTCTTTCGCTGAGATAAAGCGTTTTTGGCTTCTGGCTTTCTGATCATTTGTAACTTAAGCAGATCAACTAATTTCAGCTTATTACAGCTAGATCTAGTGCTGCTCAGCATTTCGGAGCTGTCCAACAACTTACAATGCTGAAAATTGAATGTAAAGCTGCAAATCCACAGATAGTCCATTTTTGACTTCTTTCGCTGAGTTAAAGCGTTTTTGGCTTCTGGCTTTCTGATCATTTGTAACTTAAGCAGATCAACTAATTCCAGGTTATTACAGCCAGATCTAGTGCTGCTCAGCATTTCGGAGCTGTCCAACAACTAACAAGGCTGAAAATTGAATGTAAAGCTGCAAATTCACAGATAGTCCATTTTTGACTTCTTTCGCTGAGATAAAGCGTTTTTGGCTTCTGGCTTTCTGATCATTTGTAACTTAAGCAGATCAACTAATTTCAGCTTATTACAGCTAGATCTAGTGCTGCTCAGCATTTCGGAGCTGTCCAACAACTGACAAGGCTGAAAATTGAATGTAAAGCTGTAAATTCACAGATAGTCCATTTTTGACTTCTTTCGCTGAGATAAAGCGTTTTTGGCTTCTGGCTTTCTGATCATTTGTAATTTAAGCAGATCAACTAATTTCAGCTTATTACAGCTAGATCTAGTGCTGCTCAGCATTTCGGAGCTGTCCAACAACTGACAAGGCTGCAAATTGAATGTAAAGCTGCAAATTCACAGATAGTCCATTTTTGACTTCTTTCGCTGAGATAAAGCGTTTTTGGCTTCTGGCTTTCTGATCATTTGTAACTTAAGCAGATCAACTAATTTCAGCTTATTACAGCTAGATCTAGTGCTGCTCAGCATTTCGGAGCTGTCCAACAACTAACAAGGCTGAAAATTGAATGTAAAGCTGCAAATTCACAGATAGTCCATTTTTGACTTCTTTCGCTGAGATAAAGCGTTTTTGGCTTCTGGCTTTCTGATCATTTGTAACTTAAGCAGATCAACTAATTTCAGCTTATTACAGCTAGATCTAGTGCTGCTCAGCATTTCGGAGCTGTCCAACAACTGACAAGGCTGAAAATTGAATGTAAAGCTGCAAATTCACAGATAGTCCATTTTTGACTTCTTTCGCTGAGTTAAAGCGTTTTTGGCTTCTGGCTTTCTGATCATTTGTAACTTAAGCAGATCAACTAATTCCAGGTTATTACAGCCAGATCTAGTGCTGCTCAGCATTTCGGAGCTGTCCAACAACTAACAAGGCTGAAAATTGAATGTAAAGCTGCAAATTCACAGATAGTCCATTTTTGACTTCTTTCGCTGAGATAAAGCGTTTTTGGCTTCTGGCTTTCTGATCATTTGTAACTTAAGCAGATCAACTAATTTCAGCTTATTACAGCTAGATCTAGTGCTGCTCAGCATTTCGGAGCTGTCCAACAACTAACAAGGCTGAAAATTGATCGTAAAGCTGCAAATTCACAGATAGTCCATTTTTGACTTCTTTCGCTGAGATAAAGCGTTTTTGGCTTCTGGCTTTCTGATCATTTGTAACTTAAGCAGATCAACTAATTTCAGCTTATTACAGCTAGATCTAGTGCTGCCCAGCATTTCGGAGCTGTCCAACAACTGACAAGGCTGCAAATTGAATGTAAAGCTGCAAATTCACAGATAGTCCATTTTTGACTTCTTTCGCTGACATAAAGCGTTTTTGGCTTCTGGCTTTCTGATCATTTGTAACTTAAGCAGATCAACTAATTTCAGCTTATTACAGCTAGATCTAGTGCTGCTCAGCATTTCGGAGCTGTCCAACAACTTACAATGCTGAAAATTGAATGTAAAGCTGCAAATCCACAGATAGTCCATTTTTGACTTCTTTCGCTGAGTTAAAGCGTTTTTGGCTTCTGGCTTTCTGATCATTTGTAACTTAAGCAGATCAACTAATTCCAGGTTATTACAGCCAGATCTAGTGCTGCTCAGCATTTCGGAGCTGTCCAACAACTAACAAGGCTGAAAATTGAATGTAAAGCTGCAAATTCACAGATAGTCCATTTTTGACTTCTTTCGCTGAGATAAAGCGTTTTTGGCTTCTGGCTTTCTGATCATGGCTTTCTGATCATTTGTAACTTAAGCAGATCAACTAATTTCAGCTTATTACAGCTAGATCTAGTGCTGCTCAGCATTTCGGAGCTGTCCAACAACTAACAAGGCTGAAAATTGAATGTAAAGCTGCAAATTCACAGATAGTCCATTTTTGACTTCTTTCGCTGAGATAAAGCGTTTTTGGCTTCTGGCTTTCTGATCATTTGTAACTTAAGCAGATCAACTAATTTCAGGTTATTACAGCCAGATCTAGTGCTGCTCAGCATTTCGGAGCTGTCCAACAACTAACAAGGCTGAAAATTGAATGTAAAGCTGCAAATTCACAGATAGTCCATTTTTGACTTCTTTCGCTGAGATAAAGCGTTTTTGGCTTCTGGCTTTCTGATCATTTGTAACTTAAGCAGATCAACTAATTTCAGCTTATTACAGCCAGATCTAGTGCTGCTCAGCATTTCGGAGCTGTCCAACAACTAACAAAGCTGAAAATTGAATGTAAAGCTGCAAATTCACAGATAGTCCATTTTTGACTTCTTTCGCTGAGATAAAGCGTTTTTGGCTTCTGGCTTTCTGATCATTTGTAACTTAAGCAGATCAACTAATTTCAGCTTATTACAGCTAGATCTAGTGCTGCTCAGCATTTCGGAGCTGTCCAACAACTAACAAGGCTGAAAATTGATCGTAAAGCTGCAAATTCACAGATAGTCCATTTTTGACTTCTTTCGCTGAGATAAAGCGTTTTTGGCTTCTGGCTTTCTGATCATTTGTAACTTAAGCAGATCAACTAATTTCAGCTTATTACAGCTAGATCTAGTGCTGCCCAGCATTTCGGAGCTGTCCAACAACTGACAAGGCTGCAAATTGAATGTAAAGCTGCAAATTCACAGATAGTCCATTTTTGACTTCTTTCGCTGAGATAAAGCGTTTTTGGCTTCTGGCTTTCTGATCATTTGTAACTTAAGCAGATCAACTAATTTCAGGTTATTACAGCCAGATCTAGTGCTGCTCAGCATTTCGGAGCTGTCCAACAACTAACAAGGCTGAAAATTGAATGTAAAGCTGCAAATTCACAGATAGTCCATTTTTGACTTCTTTCGCTGAGATAAAGCGTTTTTGGCTTCTGGCTTTCTGATCATTTGTAACTTAAGCAGATCAACTAATTTCAGCTTATTACAGCCAGATCTAGTGCTGCTCAGCATTTCGGAGCTGTCCAACAACTAACAAAGCTGAAAATTGAATGTAAAGCTGCAAATTCACAGATAGTCCATTTTTGACTTCTTTCGCTGAGATAAAGCGTTTTTGGCTTCTGGCTTTCTGATCATTTGTAACTTAAGCAGATCAACTAATTCCAGCTTATTACAGCTAGATCTAGTGCTGCTCAGCATTTCGGAGCTGTCCAACAACTGACAAGGCTGAAAATTGAATGTAAAGCTGCAAATTCACAGATAGTCCATTTTTGACTTCTTTCGCTGAGATAAAGCGTTTTTGGCTTCTGGCTTTCTGATCATTTGTAACTTAAGCAGATCAACTAATTTCAGCTTATTACAGCTAGATCTAGTGCTGCTCAGCATTTCGGAGCTGTCCAACAACTAACAAGGCTGAAAATTGAATGTAAAGCTGCAAATTCACAGATAGTCCATTTTTGACTTCTTTCGCTGAGATAAAGCGTTTTTGGCTTCTGGCTTTCTGATCATTTGTAACTTAAGCAGATCAACTAATTTCAGCTTATTACAGCTAGATCTAGTGCTGCTCAGCATTTCGGAGCTGTCCAACAACTGACAAGGCTGCAAATTGAATGTAAAGCTGCAAATTCACAGATAGTCCATTTTTGACTTCTTTCGCTGAGATAAAGCGTTTTTGGCTTCTGGCTTTCTGATCATTTGTAACTTAAGCAGATCAACTAATTTCAGCTTATTACAGCTAGATCTAGTGCTGCTCAGCATTTCGGAGCTGTCCAACAACTAACAAGGCTGAAAATTGAATGTAAAGCTGCAAATTCACAGATAGTCCATTTTTGACTTCTTTCGCTGAGATAAAGCGTTTTTGGCTTCTGGCTTTCTGATCATTTGTAACTTAAGCAGATCAACTAATTTCAGCTTATTACAGCTAGATCTAGTGCTGCTCAGCATTTCGGAGCTGTCCAACAACTGACAAGGCTGAAAATTGAATGTAAAGCTGCAAATTCACAGATAGTCCATTTTTGACTTCTTTCGCTGAGATAAAGCGTTTTTGGCTTCTGGCTTTCTGATCATTTGTAACTTAAGCAGATCAACTAATTTCAGGTTATTACAGCCAGATCTAGTGCTGCTCAGCATTTCGGAGCTGTCCAACAACTTACAATGCTGAAAATTGAATGTAAAGCTGCAAATCCACAGATAGTCCATTTTTGACTTCTTTCGCTGAGTTAAAGCGTTTTTGGCTTCTGGCTTTCTGATCATTTGTAACTTAAGCAGATCAACTAATTCCAGGTTATTACAGCCAGATCTAGTGCTGCTCAGCATTTCGGAGCTGTCCAACAACTAACAAGGCTGAAAATTGAATGTAAAGCTGCAAATTCACAGATAGTCCATTTTTGACTTCTTTCGCTGAGATAAAGCGTTTTTGGCTTCTGGCTTTCTGATCATTTGTAACTTAAGCAGATCAACTAATTTCAGCTTATTACAGCTAGATCTAGTGCTGCTCAGCATTTCGGAGCTGTCCAACAACTAACAAGGCTGAAAATTGATCGTAAAGCTGCAAATTCACAGATAGTCCATTTTTGACTTCTTTCGCTGAGATAAAGCGTTTTTGGCTTCTGGCTTTCTGATCATTTGTAACTTAAGCAGATCAACTAATTTCAGCTTATTACAGCTAGATCTAGTGCTGCCCAGCATTTCGGAGCTGTCCAACAACTGACAAGGCTGCAAATTGAATGTAAAGCTGCAAATTCACAGATAGTCCATTTTTGACTTCTTTCGCTGAGATAAAGCGTTTTTGGCTTCTGGCTTTCTGATCATTTGTAACTTAAGCAGATCAACTAATTTCAGCTTATTACAGCTAGATCTAGTGCTGCTCAGCATTTCGGAGCTGTCCAACAACTAACAAGGCTGAAAATTGAATGTAAAGCTGCAAATTCACAGATAGTCCATTTTTGACTTCTTTCGCTGAGATAAAGCGTTTTTGGCTTCTGGCTTTCTGATCATTTGTAACTTAAGCAGATCAACTAATTTCAGCTTATTACAGCTAGATCTAGTGCTGCTCAGCATTTCGGAGCTGTCCAACAACTGACAAGGCTGAAAATTGAATGTAAAGCTGCAAATTCACAGATAGTCCATTTTTGACTTCTTTCGCTGAGATAAAGCGTTTTTGGCTTCTGGCTTTCTGATCATTTGTAACTTAAGCAGATCAACTAATTTCAGGTTATTACAGCCAGATCTAGTGCTGCTCAGCATTTCGGAGCTGTCCAACAACTTACAATGCTGAAAATTGAATGTAAAGCTGCAAATCCACAGATAGTCCATTTTTGACTTCTTTCGCTGAGTTAAAGCGTTTTTGGCTTCTGGCTTTCTGATCATTTGTAACTTAAGCAGATCAACTAATTCCAGGTTATTACAGCCAGATCTAGTGCTGCTCAGCATTTCGGAGCTGTCCAACAACTAACAAGGCTGAAAATTGAATGTAAAGCTGCAAATTCACAGATAGTCCATTTTTGACTTCTTTCGCTGAGATAAAGCGTTTTTGGCTTCTGGCTTTCTGATCATTTGTAACTTAAGCAGATCAACTAATTTCAGCTTATTACAGCTAGATCTAGTGCTGCTCAGCATTTCGGAGCTGTCCAACAACTAACAAGGCTGAAAATTGATCGTAAAGCTGCAAATTCACAGATAGTCCATTTTTGACTTCTTTCGCTGAGATAAAGCGTTTTTGGCTTCTGGCTTTCTGATCATTTGTAACTTAAGCAGATCAACTAATTTCAGCTTATTACAGCTAGATCTAGTGCTGCCCAGCATTTCGGAGCTGTCCAACAACTGACAAGGCTGCAAATTGAATGTAAAGCTGCAAATTCACAGATAGTCCATTTTTGACTTCTTTCGCTGAGATAAAGCGTTTTTGGCTTTTGGCTTTCTGATCATTTGTAACTTAAGCAGATCAACTAATTTCAGGTTATTACAGCCAGATCTAGTGCTGCTCAGCATTTCGGAGCTGTCCAACAACTAACAAAGCTGAAAATTGAATGTAAAGCTGCAAATTCACAGATAGTCCATTTTTGACTTCTTTCGCTGAGATAAAGCGTTTTTGGCTTCTGGCTTTCTGATCATTTGTAACTTAAGCAGATCAACTAATTTCAGCTTATTACAGCTAGATCTAGTGCTGCTCAGCATTTCGGAGCTGTCCAACAACTAACAAGGCTGAAAATTGATCGTAAAGCTGCAAATTCACAGATAGTCCATTTTTGATTTCTTTCGCTGAGATAAAGCGTTTTTGGCTTCTGGCTTTCTGATCATTTGTAACTTAAGCAGATCAACTAATTTCAGCTTATTACAGCTAGATCTAGTGCTGCCCAGCATTTCGGAGCTGTCCAACAACTGACAAGGCTGCAAATTGAATGTAAAGCTGCAAATTCACAGATAGTCCATTTTTGACTTCTTTCGCTGAGATAAAGCGTTTTTGGCTTCTGGCTTTCTGATCATTTGTAACTTAAGCAGATCAACTAATTTCAGGTTATTACAGCCAGATCTAGTGCTGCTCAGCATTTCGGAGCTGTCCAACAACTAACAAGGCTGAAAATTGAATGTAAAGCTGCAAATTCACAGATAGTCCATTTTTGACTTCTTTCGCTGAGATAAAGCGTTTTTGGCTTCTGGCTTTCTGATCATTTGTAACTTAAGCAGATCAACTAATTTCAGCTTATTACAGCCAGATCTAGTGCTGCTCAGCATTTCGGAGCTGTCCAACAACTAACAAAGCTGAAAATTGAATGTAAAGCTGCAAATTCACAGATAGTCCATTTTTGACTTCTTTCGCTGAGATAAAGCGTTTTTGGCTTCTGGCTTTCTGATCATTTGTAACTTAAGCAGATCAACTAATTTCAGCTTATTACAGCTAGATCTAGTGCTGCTCAGCATTTCGGAGCTGTCCAACAACTGACAAGGCTGAAAATTGAATGTAAAGCTGCAAATTCACAGATAGTCCATTTTTGACTTCTTTCGCTGAGATAAAGCGTTTTTGGCTTCTGGCTTTCTGATCATTTGTAACTTAAGCAGATCAACTAATTTCAGCTTATTACAGCTAGATCTAGTGCTGCTCAGCATTTCGGAGCTGTCCAACAACTGACAAGGCTGCAAATTGAATGTAAAGCTGCAAATTCACAGATAGTCCATTTTTGACTTCTTTCGCTGAGATAAAGCGTTTTTGGCTTCTGGCTTTCTGATCATTTGTAACTTAAGCAGATCAACTAATTTCAGCTTATTACAGCTAGATCTAGTGCTGCTCAGCATTTCGGAGCTGTCCAACAACTAACAAGGCTGAAAATTGATCGTAAAGCTGCAAATTCACAGATAGTCCATTTTTGACTTCTTTCGCTGAGATAAAGCGTTTTTGGCTTCTGGCTTTCTGATCATTTGTAACTTAAGCAGATCAACTAATTTCAGCTTATTACAGCTAGATCTAGTGCTGCCCAGCATTTCGGAGCTGTCCAACAACTGACAAGGCTGCAAATTGAATGTAAAGCTGCAAATTCACAGATAGTCCATTTTTGACTTCTTTCGCTGAGATAAAGCGTTTTTGGCTTCTGGCTTTCTGATCATTTGTAACTTAAGCAGATCAACTAATTTCAGGTTATTACAGCCAGATCTAGTGCTGCTCAGCATTTCGGAACTGTCCAACAACTAACAAGGCTGAAAATTGAATGTAAAGCTGCAAATTCACAGATAGTCCATTTTTGACTTCTTTCGCTGAGATAAAGCGTTTTTGGCTTCTGGCTTTCTGATCATTTGTAACTTAAGCAGATCAACTAATTTCAGCTTATTACAGCCAGATCTAGTGCTGCTCAGCATTTCGGAGCTGTCCAACAACTAACAAGGCTGAAAATTGAATGTAAAGCTGCAAATTCACAGATAGTCCATTTTTGACTTCTTTCGCTGAGATAAAGCGTTTTTGGCTTCTGGCTTTCTGATCATTTGTAACTTAAGCAGATCAACTAATTTCAGCTTATTACAGCTAGATCTAGTGCTGCTCAGCATTTCGGAGCTGTCCAACAACTTACAATGCTGAAAATTGAATGTAAAGCTGCAAATCCACAGATAGTCCATTTTTGACTTCTTTCGCTGAGTTAAAGCGTTTTTGGCTTCTGGCTTTCTGATCATTTGTAACTTAAGCAGATCAACTAATTCCAGGTTATTACAGCCAGATCTAGTGCTGCTCAGCATTTCGGAGCTGTCCAACAACTAACAAGGCTGAAAATTGAATGTAAAGCTGCAAATTCACAGATAGTCCATTTTTGACTTCTTTCGCTGAGATAAAGCGTTTTTGGCTTCTGGCTTTCTGATCATTTGTAACTTAAGCAGATCAACTAATTTCAGCTTATTACAGCCAGATCTAGTGCTGCTCAGCATTTCGGAGCTGTCCAACAACTAACAAGGCTGAAAATTGAATGTAAAGCTGCAAATTCACAGATAGTCCATTTTTGACTTCTTTCGCTGAGATAAAGCGTTTTTGGCTTCTGGCTTTCTGATCATTTGTAACTTAAGCAGATCAACTAATTTCAGCTTATTACAGCTAGATCTAGTGCTGCTCAGCATTTCGGAGCTGTCCAACAACTGACAAGGCTGCAAATTGAATGTAAAGCTGCAAATTCACAGATAGTCCATTTTTGACTTCTTTCGCTGAGATAAAGCGTTTTTGGCTTCTGGCTTTCTGATCATTTGTAACTTAAGCAGATCAACTAATTTCAGCTTATTACAGCTAGATCTAGTGCTGCTCAGCATTTCGGAGCTGTCCAACAACTGACAAGGCTGAAAATTGAATGTAAAGCTGCAAATTCACAGATAGTCCATTTTTGACTTCTTTCGCTGAGATAAAGCGTTTTTGGCTTCTGGCTTTCTGATCATTTGTAACTTAAGCAGATCAACTAATTTCAGCTTATTACAGCCAGATCTAGTGCTGCTCAGCATTTCGGAGCTGTCCAACAACTAACAAAGCTGAAAATTGAATGTAAAGCTGCAAATTCACAGATAGTCCATTTTTGACTTCTTTCGCTGAGATAAAGCGTTTTTGGCTTCTGGCTTTCTGATCATTTGTAACTTAAGCAGATCAACTAATTTCAGCTTATTACAGCTAGATCTAGTGCTGCTCAGCATTTCGGAGCTGTCCAACAACTAACAAGGCTGAAAATTGATCGTAAAGCTGCAAATTCACAGATAGTCCATTTTTGACTTCTTTCGCTGAGATAAAGCGTTTTTGGCTTCTGGCTTTCTGATCATTTGTAACTTAAGCAGATCAACTAATTTCAGCTTATTACAGCTAGATCTAGTGCTGCCCAGCATTTCGGAGCTGTCCAACAACTGACAAGGCTGCAAATTGAATGTAAAGCTGCAAATTCACAGATAGTCCATTTTTGACTTCTTTCGCTGAGATAAAGCGTTTTTGGCTTCTGGCTTTCTGATCATTTGTAACTTAAGCAGATCAACTAATTTCAGCTTATTACAGCCAGATCTAGTGCTGCTCAGCATTTCGGAGCTGTCCAACAACTAACAAGGCTGCAAATTGAATGTAAAGCTGCAAATTCACAGATAGTCCATTTTTGACTTCTTTCGCTGAGATAAAGCGTTTTTGGCTTCTGGCTTTCTGATCATTTGTAACTTAAGCAGATCAACTAATTTCAGCTTATTACAGCCAGATCTAGTGCTGCTCAGCATTTCGGAGCTGTCCAACAACTAACAAAGCTGAAAATTGAATGTAAAGCTGCAAATTCACAGATAGTCCATTTTTGACTTCTTTCGCTGAGATAAAGCGTTTTTGGCTTCTGGCTTTCTGATCATTTGTAACTTAAGCAGATCAACTAATTTCAGCTTATTACAGCTAGATCTAGTGCTGCTCAGCATTTCGGAGCTGTCCAACAACTAACAAGGCTGAAAATTGATCGTAAAGCTGCAAATTCACAGATAGTCCATTTTTGACTTCTTTCGCTGAGATAAAGCGTTTTTGGCTTCTGGCTTTCTGATCATTTGTAACTTAAGCAGATCAACTAATTTCAGCTTATTACAGCTAGATCTAGTGCTGCCCAGCATTTCGGAGCTGTCCAACAACTGACAAGGCTGCAAATTGAATGTAAAGCTGCAAATTCACAGATAGTCCATTTTTGACTTCTTTCGCTGAGATAAAGCGTTTTTGGCTTCTGGCTTTCTGATCATTTGTAACTTAAGCAGATCAACTAATTTCAGGTTATTACAGCCAGATCTAGTGCTGCTCAGCATTTCGGAGCTGTCCAACAACTAACAAGGCTGAAAATTGAATGTAAAGCTGCAAATTCACAGATAGTCCATTTTTGACTTCTTTCGCTGAGATAAAGCGTTTTTGGCTTCTGGCTTTCTGATCATTTGTAACTTAAGCAGATCAACTAATTTCAGCTTATTACAGCCAGATCTAGTGCTGCTCAGCATTTCGGAGCTGTCCAACAACTAACAAGGCTGAAAATTGAATGTAAAGCTGCAAATTCACAGATAGTCCATTTTTGACTTCTTTCGCTGAGATAAAGCGTTTTTGGCTTCTGGCTTTCTGATCATTTGTAACTTAAGCAGATCAACTAATTTCAGGTTATTACAGCTAGATCTAGTGCTGCTCAGCATTTCGGAGCTGTCCAACAACTAACAAAGCTGAAAATTGAATGTAAAGCTGCAAATACACAGATAGTCCATTTTTGACTTCTTTCGCTGAGATAAAGCGTTTTTGGCTTCTGGCTTTCTGATCATTTGTAACTTAAGCAGATCAACTAATTTCAGGTTATTACAGCCAGATCTAGTGCTGCTCAGCATTTCGGAGCTGTCCAACAACTAACAAGGCTGAAAATTGAATGTAAAGCTGCAAATTCACAGATAGTCCATTTGTGACTTCTTTCGCTGAGATAAAGCGTTTTTGGCTTCTGGCTTTCTGATCATTTGTAACTTAAGCAGATCAACTAATTTCAGCTTATTACAGCTAGATCTAGTGCTGCTCAGCATTTCGGAGCTGTCCAACAACTAACAAGGCTGAAAATTGAATGTAAAGCTGCAAATTCACAGATAGTCCATTTTTGACTTCTTTCGCTGAGATAAAGCGTTTTTGGCTTCTGGCTTTCTGATCATTTGTAACTTAAGCAGATCAACTAATTTCAGCTTATTACAGCTAGATCTAGTGCTGCTCAGCATTTCGGAGCTGTCCAACAACTAACAAGGCTGAAAATTGAATGTAAAGCTGCAAATTCACAGATAGTCCATTTTTGACTTCTTTCGCTGAGATAAAGCGTTTTTGGCTTCTGGCTTTCTGATCATTTGTAACTTAAGCAGATCAACTAATTTCAGCTTATTACAGCCAGATCTAGTGCTGCTCAGCATTTCGGAGCTGTCCAACAACTAACAAGGCTGAAAATTGAATGTAAAGCTGCAAATTCACAGATAGTCCATTTTTGACTTCTTTCGCTGAGATAAAGCGTTTTTGGCTTCTGGCTTTCTGATCATTTGTAACTTAAGCAGATCAACTAATTTCAGCTTATTACAGCTAGATCTAGTGCTGCTCAGCATTTCGGAGCTGTCCAACAACTAACAAGGCTGAAAATTGAATGTAAAGCTGCAAATCCACAGATAGTCCATTTTTGACTTCTTTCGCTGACATAAAGCGTTTTTGGCTTCTGGCTTTCTGATCATTTGTAACTTAAGCAGATCAACTAATTTCAGGTTATTACAGCCAGATCTAGTGCTGCTCAGCATTTCGGAGCTGTCCAACAACTAACAAGGCTGAAAATTGAATGTAAAGCTGCAAATTCACAGATAGTCCATTTTTGACTTCTTTCGCTGAGATAAAGCGTTTTTGGCTTCTGGCTTTCTGATCATTTGTAACTTAAGCAGATCAACTAATTTCAGCTTATTACAGCTAGATCTAGTGCTGCTCAGCATTTCGGAGCTGTCCAACAACTAACAAGGCTGAAAATTGAATGTAAAGCTGCATATTCACAGATAGTCCATTTCTGACTTCTTTCGCTGAGATAAAGCGTTTTTGGCTTCTGGCTTTCTGATCATTTGTAACTTAAGCAGATCAACTAATTTCAGGTTATTACAGCCAGATCTAGTGCTGCTCAGCATTTCGGAGCTGTCCAACAACTAACAAGGCTGAAAATTGAATGTAAAGCTGCAAATTCACAGATAGTCCATTTGTGACTTCTTTCGCTGAGATAAAGCGTTTTTGGCTTCTGGCTTTCTGATCATTTGTAACTTAAGCAGATCAACTAATTTCAGCTTATTACAGCTAGATCTAGTGCTGCTCAGCATTTCGGAGCTGTCCAACAACTAACAAGGCTGAAAATTGAATGTAAAGCTGCAAATTCACAGATAGTCCATTTTTGACTTCTTTCGCCTGGATAAAGCGTTTTTGGCTTCTGGCTTTCTGATCATTTGTAACTTAAGCAGATCAACTAATTTCAGCTTATTACAGCTAGATCTAGTGCTGCTCAGCATTTCGGAGCTGTCCAACAACTAACAAGGCTGAAAATTGAATGTAAAGCTGCAAATTCACAGATAGTCCATTTTTGACTTCTTTCGCTGAGATAAAGCGTTTTTGGTTTCTGGCTTTCTGATCATTTGTAACTTAAGCAGATTAACTAATTTCAGCTTATTACAGCTAGATCTAGTGCTGCTCAGCATTTCGGAGCTGTCCAACAACTAACAAGGCTGAAAATTGAATGTAAAGCTGCAAATTCACAGATAGTCCATTTTTGACTTCTTTCGCTGAGATAAAGCGTTTTTGGCTTCTGGCTTTCTGATCATTTGTAACTTAAGCAGATCAACTAATTTCAGCTTATTACAGCCAGATCTAGTGCTGCTCAGCATTTCGGAGCTGTCCAACAACTAACAAGGCTGAAAATTGAATGTAAAGCTGCAAATTCACAGATAGTCCATTTTTGACTTCTTTCGCTGAGATAAAGCGTTTTTGGCTTCTGGCTTTCTGATCATTTGTAACTTAAGCAGATCAACTAATTTCAGCTTATTACAGCTAGATCTAGTGCTGCTCAGCATTTCGGAGCTGTCCAACAACTAACAAGGCTGAAAATTGAATGTAAAGCTGCAAATTCACAGATAGTCCATTTTTGACTTCTTTCGCTGAGATAAAGCGTTTTTGGCTTCTGGCTTTCTGATCATTTGTAACTTAAGCAGATCAACTAATTTCAGCTTATTACAGCTAGATCTAGTGCTGCTCAGCATTTCGGAGCTGTCCAACAACTAACAAGGCTGAAAATTGAATGTAAAGCTGCAAATTCACAGATAGTCCATTTTTGACTTCTTTCGCTGAGATAAAGCGTTTTTGGCTTCTGGCTTTCTGATCATTTGTAACTTAAGCAGATCAACTAATTTCAGCTTATTACAGCCAGATCTAGTGCTGCTCAGCATTTCGGAGCTGTCCAACAACTAACAAGGCTGAAAATTGAATGTAAAGCTGCAAATTCACAGATAGTCCATTTTTGACTTCTTTCGCTGAGATAAAGCGTTTTTGGCTTCTGGCTTTCTGATCATTTGTAACTTAAGCAGATCAACTAATTTCAGCTTATTACAGCTAGATCTAGTGCTGCTCAGCATTTCGGAGCTGTCCAACAACTAACAAGGCTGAAAATTGAATGTAAAGCTGCAAATTCACAGATAGTCCATTTTTGACTTCTTTCGCTGAGATAAAGCGTTTTTGGCTTCTGGCTTTCTGATCATTTGTAACTTAAGCAGATCAACTAATTTCAGCTTATTACAGCTAGATCTAGTGCTGCTCAGCATTTCGGAGCTGTCCAACAACTAACAAGGCTGAAAATTGAATGTAAAGCTGCAAATTCACAGATAGTCCATTTTTGACTTCTTTCGCTGAGATAAAGCGTTTTTGGCTTCTGGCTTTCTGATCATTTGTAACTTAAGCAGATCAACTAATTTCAGCTTATTACAGCCAGATCTAGTGCTGCTCAGCATTTCGGAGCTGTCCAACAACTAACAAGGCTGAAAATTGAATGTAAAGCTGCAAATTCACAGATAGTCCATTTTTGACTTCTTTCGCTGAGATAAAGCGTTTTTGGCTTCTGGCTTTCTGATCATTTGTAACTTAAGCAGATCAACTAATTTCAGCTTATTACAGCTAGATCTAGTGCTGCTCAGCATTTCGGAGCTGTCCAACAACTAACAAGGCTGAAAATTGAATGTAAAGCTGCAAATTCACAGATAGTCCATTTTTGACTTCTTTCGCTGAGATAAAGCGTTTTTGGCTTCTGGCTTTCTGATCATTTGTAACTTAAGCAGATCAACTAATTTCAGCTTATTACAGCTAGATCTAGTGCTGCTCAGCATTTCGGAGCTGTCCAACAACTAACAAGGCTGAAAATTGAATGTAAAGCTGCAAATTCACAGATAGTCCATTTTTGACTTCTTTCGCTGAGATAAAGCGTTTTTGGCTTCTGGCTTTCTGATCATTTGTAACTTAAGCAGATCAACTAATTTCAGCTTATTACAGCTAGATCTAGTGCTGCTCAGCATTTCGGAGCTGTCCAACAACTAACAAGGCTGAAAATTGAATGTAAAGCTGCAAATTCACAGATAGTCCATTTTTGACTTCTTTCGCTGAGATAAAGCGTTTTTGGCTTCTGGCTTTCTGATCATTTGTAACTTAAGCAGATCAACTAATTTCAGCTTATTACAGCTAGATCTAGTGCTGCTCAGCATTTCGGAGCTGTCCAACAACTAACAAGGCTGAAAATTGAATGTAAAGCTGCAAATTCACAGATAGTCCATTTTTGACTTCTTTCGCTGAGATAAAGCGTTTTTGGCTTCTGGCTTTCTGATCATTTGTAACTTAAGCAGATCAACTAATTTCAGCTTATTACAGCTAGATCTAGTGCTGCTCAGCATTTCGGAGCTGTCCAACAACTAACAAGGCTGAAAATTGAATGTAAAGCTGCAAATTCACAGATAGTCCATTTTTGACTTCTTTCGCTGAGATAAAGCGTTTTTGGCTTCTGGCTTTCTGATCATTTGTAACTTAAGCAGATCAACTAATTTCAGCTTATTACAGCTAGATCTAGTGCTGCTCAGCATTTCGGAGCTGTCCAACAACTAACAAGGCTGAAAATTGAATGTAAAGCTGCAAATTCACAGATAGTCCATTTTTGACTTCTTTCGCTGAGATAAAGCGTTTTTGGCTTCTGGCTTTCTGATCATTTGTAACTTAAGCAGATCAACTAATTTCAGCTTATTACAGCTAGATCTAGTGCTGCTCAGCATTTCGGAGCTGTCCAACAACTAACAAGGCTGAAAATTGAATGTAAAGCTGCAAATTCACAGATAGTCCATTTTTGACTTCTTTCGCTGAGATAAAGCGTTTTTGGCTTCTGGCTTTCTGATCATTTGTAACTTAAGCAGATCAACTAATTTCAGCTTATTACAGCTAGATCTAGTGCTGCTCAGCATTTCGGAGCTGTCCAACAACTAACAAGGCTGAAAATTGAATGTAAAGCTGCAAATTCACAGATAGTCCATTTTTGACTTCTTTCGCTGAGATAAAGCGTTTTTGGCTTCTGGCTTTCTGATCATTTGTAACTTAAGCAGATCAACTAATTTCAGCTTATTACAGCTAGATCTAGTGCTGCTCAGCATTTCGGAGCTGTCCAACAACTAACAAGGCTGAAAATTGAATGTAAAGCTGCAAATTCACAGATAGTCCATTTTTGACTTCTTTCGCTGAGATAAAGCGTTTTTGGCTTCTGGCTTTCTGATCATTTGTAACTTAAGCAGATCAACTAATTTCAGCTTATTACAGCTAGATCTAGTGCTGCTCAGCATTTCGGAGCTGTCCAACAACTAACAAGGCTGAAAATTGAATGTAAAGCTGCAAATTCACAGATAGTCCATTTTTGACTTCTTTCGCTGAGATAAAGCGTTTTTGGCTTCTGGCTTTCTGATCATTTGTAACTTAAGCAGATCAACTAATTTCAGCTTATTACAGCTAGATCTAGTGCTGCTCAGCATTTCGGAGCTGTCCAACAACTAACAAGGCTGAAAATTGAATGTAAAGCTGCAAATTCACAGATAGTCCATTTTTGACTTCTTTCGCTGAGATAAAGCGTTTTTGGCTTCTGGCTTTCTGATCATTTGTAACTTAAGCAGATCAACTAATTTCAGCTTATTACAGCTAGATCTAGTGCTGCTCAGCATTTCGGAGCTGTCCAACAACTAACAAGGCTGAAAATTGAATGTAAAGCTGCAAATTCACAGATAGTCCATTTTTGACTTCTTTCGCTGAGATAAAGCGTTTTTGGCTTCTGGCTTTCTGATCATTTGTAACTTAAGCAGATCAACTAATTTCAGCTTATTACAGCTAGATCTAGTGCTGCTCAGCATTTCGGAGCTGTCCAACAACTAACAAGGCTGAAAATTGAATGTAAAGCTGCAAATTCACAGATAGTCCATTTTTGACTTCTTTCGCTGAGATAAAGCGTTTTTGGCTTCTGGCTTTCTGATCATTTGTAACTTAAGCAGATCAACTAATTTCAGCTTATTACAGCTAGATCTAGTGCTGCTCAGCATTTCGGAGCTGTCCAACAACTAACAAGGCTGAAAATTGAATGTAAAGCTGCAAATTCACAGATAGTCCATTTTTGACTTCTTTCGCTGAGATAAAGCGTTTTTGGCTTCTGGCTTTCTGATCATTTGTAACTTAAGCAGATCAACTAATTTCAGCTTATTACAGCCAGATCTAGTGCTGCTCAGCATTTCGGAGCTGTCCAACAACTAACAAGGCTGAAAATTGAATGTAAAGCTGCAAATTCACAGATAGTCCATTTTTGACTTCTTTCGCTGAGATAAAGCGTTTTTGGCTTCTGGCTTTCTGATCATTT
This sequence comes from Poecilia mexicana, assembly GCF_051168715.1. NCBI lineage: Eukaryota > Metazoa > Chordata > Actinopteri > Cyprinodontiformes > Poeciliidae > Poecilia > Poecilia mexicana. The sequence continues at coordinate 52,891 of NW_028263428.1, forward strand.
GTAACTTAAGCAGATCAACTAATTTCAGCTTATTACAGCTAGATCTAGTGCTGCTCAGCATTTCGGAGCTGTCCAACAACTAACAAGGCTGAAAATTGAATGTAAAGCTGCAAATTCACAGATAGTCCATTTTTGACTTCTTTCGCTGAGATAAAGCGTTTTTGGCTTCTGGCTTTCTGATCATTTGTAACTTAAGCAGATCAACTAATTTCAGCTTATTACAGCTAGATCTAGTGCTGCTCAGCATTTCGGAGCTGTCCAACAACTAACAAGGCTGAAAATTGAATGTAAAGCTGCAAATTCACAGATAGTCCATTTTTGACTTCTTTCGCTGAGATAAAGCGTTTTTGGCTTCTGGCTTTCTGATCATTTGTAACTTAAGCAGATCAACTAATTTCAGCTTATTACAGCCTAGATCTAGTGCTGCTCAGCATTTCGGAGCTGTCCAACAACTAACAAGGCTGAAAATTGAATGTAAAGCTGCAAATTCACAGATAGTCCATTTTTGACTTCTTTCGCTGAGATAAAGCGTTTTTGGCTTCTGGCTTTCTGATCATTTGTAACTTAAGCAGATCAACTAATTTCAGCTTATTACAGCTAGATCTAGTGCTGCTCAGCATTTCGGAGCTGTCCAACAACTAACAAGGCTGAAAATTGAATGTAAAGCTGCAAATTCACAGATAGTCCATTTTTGACTTCTTTCGCTGAGATAAAGCGTTTTTGGCTTCTGGCTTTCTGATCATTTGTAACTTAAGCAGATCAACTAATTTCAGCTTATTACAGCTAGATCTAGTGCTGCTCAGCATTTCGGAGCTGTCCAACAACTAACAAGGCTGAAAATTGAATGTAAAGCTGCAAATTCACAGATAGTCCATTTTTGACTTCTTTCGCTGAGATAAAGCGTTTTTGGCTTCTGGCTTTCTGATCATTTGTAACTTAAGCAGATCAACTAATTTCAGCTTATTACAGCTAGATCTAGTGCTGCTCAGCATTTCGGAGCTGTCCAACAACTAACAAGGCTGAAAATTGAATGTAAAGCTGCAAATTCACAGATAGTCCATTTTTGACTTCTTTCGCTGAGATAAAGCGTTTTTGGCTTCTGGCTTTCTGATCATTTGTAACTTAAGCAGATCAACTAATTTCAGCTTATTACAGCTAGATCTAGTGCTGCTCAGCATTTCGGAGCTGTCCAACAACTAACAAGGCTGAAAATTGAATGTAAAGCTGCAAATTCACAGATAGTCCATTTTTGACTTCTTTCGCTGAGATAAAGCGTTTTTGGCTTCTGGCTTTCTGATCATTTGTAACTTAAGCAGATCAACTAATTTCAGCTTATTACAGCTAGATCTAGTGCTGCTCAGCATTTCGGAGCTGTCCAACAACTAACAAGGCTGAAAATTGAATGTAAAGCTGCAAATTCACAGATAGTCCATTTTTGACTTCTTTCGCTGAGATAAAGCGTTTTTGGCTTCTGGCTTTCTGATCATTTGTAACTTAAGCAGATCAACTAATTTCAGCTTATTACAGCTAGATCTAGTGCTGCTCAGCATTTCGGAGCTGTCCAACAACTAACAAGGCTGAAAATTGAATGTAAAGCTGCAAATTCACAGATAGTCCATTTTTGACTTCTTTCGCTGAGATAAAGCGTTTTTGGCTTCTGGCTTTCTGATCATTTGTAACTTAAGCAGATCAACTAATTTCAGCTTATTACAGCTAGATCTAGTGCTGCTCAGCATTTCGGAGCTGTCCAACAACTAACAAGGCTGAAAATTGAATGTAAAGCTGCAAATTCACAGATAGTCCATTTTTGACTTCTTTCGCTGAGATAAAGCGTTTTTGGCTTCTGGCTTTCTGATCATTTGTAACTTAAGCAGATCAACTAATTTCAGCTTATTACAGCTAGATCTAGTGCTGCTCAGCATTTCGGAGCTGTCCAACAACTAACAAGGCTGAAAATTGAATGTAAAGCTGCAAATTCACAGATAGTCCATTTTTGACTTCTTTCGCTGAGATAAAGCGTTTTTGGCTTCTGGCTTTCTGATCATTTGTAACTTAAGCAGATCAACTAATTTCAGCTTATTACAGCTAGATCTAGTGCTGCTCAGCATTTCGGAGCTGTCCAACAACTAACAAGGCTGAAAATTGAATGTAAAGCTGCAAATTCACAGATAGTCCATTTTTGACTTCTTTCGCTGAGATAAAGCGTTTTTGGCTTCTGGCTTTCTGATCATTTGTAACTTAAGCAGATCAACTAATTTCAGCTTATTACAGCTAGATCTAGTGCTGCTCAGCATTTCGGAGCTGTCCAACAACTAACAAGGCTGAAAATTGAATGTAAAGCTGCAAATTCACAGATAGTCCATTTTTGACTTCTTTCGCTGAGATAAAGCGTTTTTGGCTTCTGGCTTTCTGATCATTTGTAACTTAAGCAGATCAACTAATTTCAGCTTATTACAGCTAGATCTAGTGCTGCTCAGCATTTCGGAGCTGTCCAACAACTAACAAGGCTGAAAATTGAATGTAAAGCTGCAAATTCACAGATAGTCCATTTTTGACTTCTTTCGCTGAGATAAAGCGTTTTTGGCTTCTGGCTTTCTGATCATTTGTAACTTAAGCAGATCAACTAATTTCAGCTTATTACAGCTAGATCTAGTGCTGCTCAGCATTTCGGAGCTGTCCAACAACTAACAAGGCTGAAAATTGAATGTAAAGCTGCAAATTCACAGATAGTCCATTTTTGACTTCTTTCGCTGAGATAAAGCGTTTTTGGCTTCTGGCTTTCTGATCATTTGTAACTTAAGCAGATCAACTAATTTCAGCTTATTACAGCTAGATCTAGTGCTGCTCAGCATTTCGGAGCTGTCCAACAACTAACAAGGCTGAAAATTGAATGTAAAGCTGCAAATTCACAGATAGTCCATTTTTGACTTCTTTCGCTGAGATAAAGCGTTTTTGGCTTCTGGCTTTCTGATCATTTGTAACTTAAGCAGATCAACTAATTTCAGCTTATTACAGCTAGATCTAGTGCTGCTCAGCATTTCGGAGCTGTCCAACAACTAACAAGGCTGAAAATTGAATGTAAAGCTGCAAATTCACAGATAGTCCATTTTTGACTTCTTTCGCTGAGATAAAGCGTTTTTGGCTTCTGGCTTTCTGATCATTTGTAACTTAAGCAGATCAACTAATTTCAGCTTATTACAGCTAGATCTAGTGCTGCTCAGCATTTCGGAGCTGTCCAACAACTAACAAGGCTGAAAATTGAATGTAAAGCTGCAAATTCACAGATAGTCCATTTTTGACTTCTTTCGCTGAGATAAAGCGTTTTTGGCTTCTGGCTTTCTGATCATTTGTAACTTAAGCAGATCAACTAATTTCAGCTTATTACAGCTAGATCTAGTGCTGCTCAGCATTTCGGAGCTGTCCAACAACTAACAAGGCTGAAAATTGAATGTAAAGCTGCAAATTCACAGATAGTCCATTTTTGACTTCTTTCGCTGAGATAAAGCGTTTTTGGCTTCTGGCTTTCTGATCATTTGTAACTTAAGCAGATCAACTAATTTCAGCTTATTACAGCTAGATCTAGTGCTGCTCAGCATTTCGGAGCTGTCCAACAACTAACAAGGCTGAAAATTGAATGTAAAGCTGCAAATTCACAGATAGTCCATTTTTGACTTCTTTCGCTGAGATAAAGCGTTTTTGGCTTCTGGCTTTCTGATCATTTGTAACTTAAGCAGATCAACTAATTTCAGCTTATTACAGCTAGATCTAGTGCTGCTCAGCATTTCGGAGCTGTCCAACAACTAACAAGGCTGAAAATTGAATGTAAAGCTGCAAATTCACAGATAGTCCATTTTTGACTTCTTTCGCTGAGATAAAGCGTTTTTGGCTTCTGGCTTTCTGATCATTTGTAACTTAAGCAGATCAACTAATTTCAGCTTATTACAGCTAGATCTAGTGCTGCTCAGCATTTCGGAGCTGTCCAACAACTAACAAGGCTGAAAATTGAATGTAAAGCTGCAAATTCACAGATAGTCCATTTTTGACTTCTTTCGCTGAGATAAAGCGTTTTTGGCTTCTGGCTTTCTGATCATTTGTAACTTAAGCAGATCAACTAATTTCAGCTTATTACAGCTAGATCTAGTGCTGCTCAGCATTTCGGAGCTGTCCAACAACTAACAAGGCTGAAAATTGAATGTAAAGCTGCAAATTCACAGATAGTCCATTTTTGACTTCTTTCGCTGAGATAAAGCGTTTTTGGCTTCTGGCTTTCTGATCATTTGTAACTTAAGCAGATCAACTAATTTCAGCTTATTACAGCTAGATCTAGTGCTGCTCAGCATTTCGGAGCTGTCCAACAACTAACAAGGCTGAAAATTGAATGTAAAGCTGCAAATTCACAGATAGTCCATTTTTGACTTCTTTCGCTGAGATAAAGCGTTTTTGGCTTCTGGCTTTCTGATCATTTGTAACTTAAGCAGATCAACTAATTTCAGCTTATTACAGCTAGATCTAGTGCTGCTCAGCATTTCGGAGCTGTCCAACAACTAACAAGGCTGAAAATTGAATGTAAAGCTGCAAATTCACAGATAGTCCATTTTTGACTTCTTTCGCTGAGATAAAGCGTTTTTGGCTTCTGGCTTTCTGATCATTTGTAACTTAAGCAGATCAACTAATTTCAGCTTATTACAGCTAGATCTAGTGCTGCTCAGCATTTCGGAGCTGTCCAACAACTAACAAGGCTGAAAATTGAATGTAAAGCTGCAAATTCACAGATAGTCCATTTTTGACTTCTTTCGCTGAGATAAAGCGTTTTTGGCTTCTGGCTTTCTGATCATTTGTAACTTAAGCAGATCAACTAATTTCAGCTTATTACAGCTAGATCTAGTGCTGCTCAGCATTTCGGAGCTGTCCAACAACTAACAAGGCTGAAAATTGAATGTAAAGCTGCAAATTCACAGATAGTCCATTTTTGACTTCTTTCGCTGAGATAAAGCGTTTTTGGCTTCTGGCTTTCTGATCATTTGTAACTTAAGCAGATCAACTAATTTCAGCTTATTACAGCTAGATCTAGTGCTGCTCAGCATTTCGGAGCTGTCCAACAACTAACAAGGCTGAAAATTGAATGTAAAGCTGCAAATTCACAGATAGTCCATTTTTGACTTCTTTCGCTGAGATAAAGCGTTTTTGGCTTCTGGCTTTCTGATCATTTGTAACTTAAGCAGATCAACTAATTTCAGCTTATTACAGCTAGATCTAGTGCTGCTCAGCATTTCGGAGCTGTCCAACAACTAACAAGGCTGAAAATTGAATGTAAAGCTGCAAATTCACAGATAGTCCATTTTTGACTTCTTTCGCTGAGATAAAGCGTTTTTGGCTTCTGGCTTTCTGATCATTTGTAACTTAAGCAGATCAACTAATTTCAGCTTATTACAGCTAGATCTAGTGCTGCTCAGCATTTCGGAGCTGTCCAACAACTAACAAGGCTGAAAATTGAATGTAAAGCTGCAAATTCACAGATAGTCCATTTTTGACTTCTTTCGCTGAGATAAAGCGTTTTTGGCTTCTGGCTTTCTGATCATTTGTAACTTAAGCAGATCAACTAATTTCAGCTTATTACAGCTAGATCTAGTGCTGCTCAGCATTTCGGAGCTGTCCAACAACTAACAAGGCTGAAAATTGAATGTAAAGCTGCAAATTCACAGATAGTCCATTTTTGACTTCTTTCGCTGAGATAAAGCGTTTTTGGCTTCTGGCTTTCTGATCATTTGTAACTTAAGCAGATCAACTAATTTCAGCTTATTACAGCTAGATCTAGTGCTGCTCAGCATTTCGGAGCTGTCCAACAACTAACAAGGCTGAAAATTGAATGTAAAGCTGCAAATTCACAGATAGTCCATTTTTGACTTCTTTCGCTGAGATAAAGCGTTTTTGGCTTCTGGCTTTCTGATCATTTGTAACTTAAGCAGATCAACTAATTTCAGCTTATTACAGCTAGATCTAGTGCTGCTCAGCATTTCGGAGCTGTCCAACAACTAACAAGGCTGAAAATTGAATGTAAAGCTGCAAATTCACAGATAGTCCATTTTTGACTTCTTTCGCTGAGATAAAGCGTTTTTGGCTTCTGGCTTTCTGATCATTTGTAACTTAAGCAGATCAACTAATTTCAGCTTATTACAGCTAGATCTAGTGCTGCTCAGCATTTCGGAGCTGTCCAACAACTAACAAGGCTGAAAATTGAATGTAAAGCTGCAAATTCACAGATAGTCCATTTTTGACTTCTTTCGCTGAGATAAAGCGTTTTTGGCTTCTGGCTTTCTGATCATTTGTAACTTAAGCAGATCAACTAATTTCAGCTTATTACAGCTAGATCTAGTGCTGCTCAGCATTTCGGAGCTGTCCAACAACTAACAAGGCTGAAAATTGAATGTAAAGCTGCAAATTCACAGATAGTCCATTTTTGACTTCTTTCGCTGAGATAAAGCGTTTTTGGCTTCTGGCTTTCTGATCATTTGTAACTTAAGCAGATCAACTAATTTCAGCTTATTACAGCTAGATCTAGTGCTGCTCAGCATTTCGGAGCTGTCCAACAACTAACAAGGCTGAAAATTGAATGTAAAGCTGCAAATTCACAGATAGTCCATTTTTGACTTCTTTCGCTGAGATAAAGCGTTTTTGGCTTCTGGCTTTCTGATCATTTGTAACTTAAGCAGATCAACTAATTTCAGCTTATTACAGCTAGATCTAGTGCTGCTCAGCATTTCGGAGCTGTCCAACAACTAACAAGGCTGAAAATTGAATGTAAAGCTGCAAATTCACAGATAGTCCATTTTTGACTTCTTTCGCTGAGATAAAGCGTTTTTGGCTTCTGGCTTTCTGATCATTTGTAACTTAAGCAGATCAACTAATTTCAGCTTATTACAGCTAGATCTAGTGCTGCTCAGCATTTCGGAGCTGTCCAACAACTAACAAGGCTGAAATTGAATGTAAAGCTGCAAATTCACAGATAGTCCATTTTTGACTTCTTTCGCTGAGATAAAGCGTTTTTGGCTTCTGGCTTTCTGATCATTTGTAACTTAAGCAGATCAACTAATTTCAGCTTATTACAGCTAGATCTAGTGCTGCTCAGCATTTCGGAGCTGTCCAACAACTAACAAGGCTGAAAATTGAATGTAAAGCTGCAAATTCACAGATAGTCCATTTTTGACTTCTTTCGCTGAGATAAAGCGTTTTTGGCTTCTGGCTTTCTGATCATTTGTAACTTAAGCAGATCAACTAATTTCAGCTTATTACAGCTAGATCTAGTGCTGCTCAGCATTTCGGAGCTGTCCAACAACTAACAAGGCTGAAAATTGAATGTAAAGCTGCAAATTCACAGATAGTCCATTTTTGACTTCTTTCGCTGAGATAAAGCGTTTTTGGCTTCTGGCTTTCTGATCATTTGTAACTTAAGCAGATCAACTAATTTCAGCTTATTACAGCTAGATCTAGTGCTGCTCAGCATTTCGGAGCTGTCCAACAACTAACAAGGCTGAAAATTGAATGTAAAGCTGCAAATTCACAGATAGTCCATTTTTGACTTCTTTCGCTGAGATAAAGCGTTTTTGGCTTCTGGCTTTCTGATCATTTGTAACTTAAGCAGATCAACTAATTTCAGCTTATTACAGCTAGATCTAGTGCTGCTCAGCATTTCGGAGCTGTCCAACAACTAACAAGGCTGAAAATTGAATGTAAAGCTGCAAATTCACAGATAGTCCATTTTTGACTTCTTTCGCTGAGATAAAGCGTTTTTGGCTTCTGGCTTTCTGATCATTTGTAACTTAAGCAGATCAACTAATTTCAGCTTATTACAGCTAGATCTAGTGCTGCTCAGCATTTCGGAGCTGTCCAACAACTAACAAGGCTGAAAATTGAATGTAAAGCTGCAAATTCACAGATAGTCCATTTTTGACTTCTTTCGCTGAGATAAAGCGTTTTTGGCTTCTGGCTTTCTGATCATTTGTAACTTAAGCAGATCAACTAATTTCAGCTTATTACAGCTAGATCTAGTGCTGCTCAGCATTTCGGAGCTGTCCAACAACTAACAAGGCTGAAAATTGAATGTAAAGCTGCAAATTCACAGATAGTCCATTTTTGACTTCTTTCGCTGAGATAAAGCGTTTTTGGCTTCTGGCTTTCTGATCATTTGTAACTTAAGCAGATCAACTAATTTCAGCTTATTACAGCTAGATCTAGTGCTGCTCAGCATTTCGGAGCTGTCCAACAACTAACAAGGCTGAAAATTGAATGTAAAGCTGCAAATTCACAGATAGTCCATTTTTGACTTCTTTCGCTGAGATAAAGCGTTTTTGGCTTCTGGCTTTCTGATCATTTGTAACTTAAGCAGATCAACTAATTTCAGCTTATTACAGCTAGATCTAGTGCTGCTCAGCATTTCGGAGCTGTCCAACAACTAACAAGGCTGAAAATTGAATGTAAAGCTGCAAATCCACAGATAGTCCATTTTTGACTTCTTTCGCTGAGATAAAGCGTTTTTGGCTTCTGGCTTTCTGATCATTTGTAACTTAAGCAGATCAACTAATTTCAGCTTATTACAGCTAGATCTAGTGCTGCTCAGCATTTCGGAGCTGTCCAACAACTAACAAGGCTGAAAATTGAATGTAAAGCTGCAAATTCACAGATAGTCCATTTTTGACTTCTTTCGCTGAGATAAAGCGTTTTTGGCTTCTGGCTTTCTGATCATTTGTAACTTAAGCAGATCAACTAATTTCAGCTTATTACAGCTAGATCTAGTGCTGCTCAGCATTTCGGAGCTGTCCAACAACTAACAAGGCTGAAAATTGAATGTAAAGCTGCAAATTCACAGATAGTCCATTTTTGACTTCTTTCGCTGAGATAAAGCGTTTTTGGCTTCTGGCTTTCTGATCATTTGTAACTTAAGCAGATCAACTAATTTCAGCTTAATACAGCCAGATCTAGTGCTGCTCAGCATTTCGGAGCTGTCCAACAACTAACAAGGCTGAAAATTGAATGTAAAGCTGCAAATTCACAGATAGTCCATTTTTGACTTCTTTCGCTGAGATAAAGCGTTTTTGGCTTCTGGCTTTCTGATCATTTGTAACTTAAGCAGATCAACTAATTTCAGCTTATTACAGCTAGATCTAGTGCTGCTCAGCATTTCGGAGCTGTCCAACAACTAACAAGGCTGAAAATTGAATGTAAAGCTGCAAATTCACAGATAGTCCATTTTTGACTTCTTTCGCTGAGATAAAGCGTTTTTGGCTTCTGGCTTTCTGATCATTTGTAACTTAAGCAGATCAACTAATTTCAGCTTATTACAGCTAGATCTAGTGCTGCTCAGCATTTCGGAGCTGTCCAACAACTAACAAGGCTGAAAATTGAATGTAAAGCTGCAAAATCCACAGATAGTCCATTTTTGACTTCTTTCGCTGAGATAAAGCGT
>NW_028263429.1:0-64179 GCF_051168715.1 Poecilia mexicana
ATCAAACATATTATAAGAAATTGGATGCTCCTATTTATAAAGAAACAGCCCCCCTAATTAGAAAAATAATTGACAATCTACATAAAAAGAAATTCATTAATGCTAAACAAAAATCTTACCTGCTTGGGCCTCCTGAACCCAGAGCCAGGAGATTTTATTTGCTCCCTAAAATACACAAAAAAAGAGAAGCTTGGAGCAAGAAAAATGAGATCCCACATGGAAGACCAATTGTTTCAGACTGTGGGAGTGAAACATATAACACAGCAGAATTTATTGATCATTATTTATACCCTCTATCCATATTACACAAAAGCTATATTAAAGATACCTATGATTTTATTGAAAAAATCAAATTAATTTCCCTACCTCAGGACTCTATTCTATTTACCATTGACATAGACAGTTTGTACACTAACATTGATATAAATGAAGGAATTAGTTGCATTAAAAGAATATTCTTTAAGTACCCAGATTCGAGGAGGCCAGATCGTGAATTAATCCAGCTGCTGGAGATCAACCTGAAAAGGAATGACTTTGTTTTTGACGGAAACTTCTTCCTGCAAGTGAAAGGTACAGCCATGGGTAAAAAATTTGCACCTGCCTATGCAAATATATTCATGGCTGACTGGGAGGAGGGTGCCCTCAGCACTTGCAGAAAGACCCCTTTATTTTATTTCAGATACCTGGACGACATCTGGGGGGTCTGGACTCATTCTGAAGAAGACTTTAAGGAATTCCTCAATCATTTAAACACATACAATCCCTCCATTACAGTCAAGTCCACTACAAGCGTTAAAGCGGTAGATTTTCTGGACACAACCACCTTTAAAGGACCAAATTTTGACACGACACACAAATTGGATATCAAGGTTTTTTTCAAAGAAACAGACACACATGCCCTCTTATTTAAAACCAGTTATCACCCAAGGCACACATATGCCGGCCTCATCAAGTCACAACTCCTCAGATTCCACAGGATATGTACGCAGAGAGCAGATTTTGAGGAGGCTGTTAAGATCCTGTTCTCTGCACTTTCCAAAAGAGGATATTCCAGGACTTTCCTCAGGGCATGTAGGAAAGGCTTCCTTGAGTCCAGACCCCCCGATCCGTCTCCCCTACTTCCTCTGATCACAACCTTCACCTCTTCAGCAGGCCAATTTGTATATAATATTAAACAAAATTTCACCAAATTCCAATCAGAAACCTCTTTACTTCAAAATTATAGAATAATTGCGGCATATAAAAGGAACAAAAATTTGAGAGACTTCCTAGTTAAAGCTGAAGTCAAACCTCTGGAGAAACCCAAGGTGAAAGGTCAGAGTGATTTTTTCAAACAGTTGAGTTGGGTACAAAATAAATTTAACAACACAATTTTTAAATTAGATCAATTAGGCCACCCTAAATTAAAAAATTGTGTTTATCTAATCACATGTAAAATTTGTAAAATGAATTATGTCGGCGAAACGGGAAACACCCTCCTCACCCGTTTTGTCCAACACAGACATAATATTCAAAAGCAAAAAAAGACACATGTACCCCTAATTCGACACTTTATTAGGCACGGTTGGACCTCTGTTTCGGCTCTGGTGCTGAACTCCAACCCGGCGTGGTCTCCGGCCCAGAGGAGGAGAGCTGAAAGGCTCTGGATCCACAGGTTGGACACTAAGATCCCCAGGGGCCTCAACGAGAGATAGGCTGCACTGTTGATTCTCCGGGCGGGACGTGCCCGTGCATCTGGGCGGGGTAGAGGGTAAGAGGCATTGGTTTGGGGAACCAATATTGGTTTCCTGACCTTTGACCTTGAACCCAAACCCTGCTCCAACCCGCAACACTCGTCCTAACCAGCCAGTGCCTCCCGCCTGGGTTCTTCTTCAGTGTCCTGTCTTCTCTGTGGTGACCATGGGATCCCTCCACACCTGTTTAAAACACAGAAACAATCAAGGATTAGTGCCTAAACCTAAAGTCCCATTCCCTTGCCTAATCCTAACCTTTGACCCCCTCCTAATTTGAATATCTTTCTTTATGCCCTTACCAAAGATTTTTCTCTAACCCTAACCATCCTAATTTGTATATTTTTTTTTTTTTTTTTTTTTTTTTTTTTTTTTTTTTTTTTTTTTATGCCCTTACCAAAGATTTTTTTCTAACCCTAACCACTTAAAACTATGCATTATTAACCCTAATTTATAATTTTAACCCTAAATGTAAATATTTCCCCTAACCAAAATCCCTAAACACTCACGCTGTGCATCACCTGTCTTAATTTATATGTTTGACTTTTATTTTTAATCCTGAACGGTTGAATAAAAGTTGTTTAAAACCTAATTTTTATTAAAACATGTATATATAATGTAAATATTGAACTATCCTTGTAAATATGTAAATATGTTGCATAATTTTATTGATTTTCTATGGTTTTGCCATCCTGACCTGTAAATATGTTTGTTGGCCTTCCACTGCACTGGATACAGTTCCTTTTTTTGACCAGTAGGGGGCGGGAGCGCTATTTGGTGTTTGTATATGTTTAAATCTCCTCCTCAGCCTCCCCCCTCCCTTCCTGTTCTATGACGTGTTACCTGCACTCGTTCGGCCAATCAGAGCCAACTGTTTATTCTGCTTGTTTGAAGTGCGAAATTTGAAACTGTTCTGCTTTATATACTTGAATCTTAACCGATGTTCTTAGTTGAGACAGCAGACTGCCTGATGAAGGTTTAATTTTGACCGAAACGTCGCGTTTTGTTTGCTTGTCTCGTGTTCTGAATAAAATAAGTGCCGAACGGCCTTAAAAGCAGTTCAGTTTTCCCGATTTTTCATTTATTCTATTTTAGTTAATTTTTATTTTTTCATTTAATCACAGTTTAGATTTTTTTATAAAACTTTTTTTATCATCCATCCAAAATGGTTTGGAATTCTGATCCTCTGGATTATGAGGATGACAACTGGACAACAGTCCACTACCACCGCGGCAGACAACGCAACCGGCAACTGGAGAACCGCTACCTCCGGAGCTACGAAGCGGCACCGAACAACTGGGACCCCCCTCAACAACGCTGGAGGCCCAGCTATGCTTCGGTGACCCGCTACCCCACGGCGGATCGCAGCAGAAGCTCCGGTCCACAACACCGCCAGCGGCAGTACCCTCCTTCCCGACACGGCGGATCCTTCCAGCCACGTCAGAGGTACCCTCCGCAACGCCGTGAGCCGCGTCCTTATGGTCGCGATGTGGACTTCCGACCACAACCATACCGCTCCCAGCCCCGCAACCAGTACCGCCAACCACGTACTGACTCCCGGGGCTGGAACAACAACGGAGCACCACGTCGGAACCACAACCAGCAGCATCAGCACCAGCAACATCAGTGGCAACAGCAGCAGCGCCAGCAACGGAGACAGCAGCGACAGCAGCCTCAGCAGCGGCAGCAACGCCAGCCCCAACCACGCCCAGCACCACGGAACAGGCCGAACCGCACCGAATACCAGCAATCGGACGACCCGGACTTTACCGTTAAGGTCAGATCCCTACACAGGCTGCTTAAAGCCACCCACCACCTCAACAATGTATCCCAGAAAGATCGTGACCCACCGGCCATCCAGCGGATCACCATCAACCTGGCTGAGGCGATCAAACCTGCCAATCCATCAATTAAAACACTCGATTTAATTGATGGAAATGCCAGGAACTGGGCCTTCAACACAATGTGCATCCTGAGGCAACACTATCAGGATGTGCAAGAAGAAGAAAAACAGCTGCTTCTGGCACTAGGTGGCGACATGCTGCAACCGCTGGAGGTTGCTGTGAAATGGGCCAAACGCAACCTGGGCAAAAGATTCAACCCATCTGTAGCAGATGATGTCCAGGCTTACCTGCTGGCCTCAGATGATGATGGGGCTCCCCCCTCTCCTGCTGGATCCTCTGCTGCTTCCTCCTCCTCCTCATCCAACCCATCCTCTCGGCACCTGAATACAGAGGATGATGGGCCACCTCAGCAAGCTGCAGAAACAGAGGGTGAACCTGCTGATCACCCTCCACCAACTCAAGCTGCAACTACAGAGGAGGAGGATGAATATGATTACTTCCACCGTTCCCCCTCCCAACCGGTGGTCCCTCGATCTTCCCCCTCCTCTTCCTCCTCCTCTCCCTCCCCCCCTCCTCCCCCACCCCCTAGACCTGTCATGTCAACCACAGCTACCATGACAGATCCTCCCCAAAATGACTGGTCACCTGTGACATCTGTGAGGAGCCTGGATGCAGCATGCAGCCCCCCTCCCCCTCACCATGCAGCAGAGAACATCACTCCTCTGCCCCAACGTCAGCAGGACCCAGCCAGAGAAACCACCTCTGTCCCCCGGAGAACAGCTCAAACCCCTGTGCCTGCTCCTCCACAGAGAAGGTCAACTCCTGCTCTAGATGAGGACATCTCCTTTGTGGCTGAGTTCCTGCAGGAGGAGCTCCAGAGATACAGATCTCCATCTACCCGCTCCTCCACCCCCACACCCTCCCTTCGTGAAGTTCGAATGACCTCTCTGCGACCCAGGATGGCCCCCATCCAACGCAGGCTACAGGTCAGCACTCAACGTAAGCTCACGTTTGGTGTTCCTGCCTCTGTCTCCTCCACGGCCGGCCCCACGGGCCCTTCTGTCGGCCGGGCCCTGATGACAGCCGGGCAGGAGGGCGTCCTGTCCAAGACCAGGAACTGGGCCCTCAACCTCGACAGCAGATGTGTCATCATCGGAGACTCCAACGTAGCGAGGTTCCCGAACGTGAGCAACCCTGATCTGCAGGTCATCAGCTTCTCCGGTGCCAGATGGAGACATCTGACACACCTGTTTGGAAGAACGCAGATCAACGAGGGTGTCGAGCGTCTGATCCTCTCTCTGGGGATCAACCACAGATCCCAGAGAAACAAGGAAGCTGTTGTGAGAGAGATGAAGGCGGCTGTGAGAGCTGCCAGGACCAAGTGTCCTAATGCAGATGTTTATGTTCCTGAGGTCAACTTCTCATCTGCTCTGCCTCAACATGAACAGGCAATCCTCTCTCACCTGAACACTCACATCATGCAGCTTCCTCTCTACATCCCTGCACTGAAGAAGACGTCCTTCACGGTGGCCAGGGACAGAATCCACTGGACCAAGGCCACTGCATCCCGTCTTCTCAACCACTGGGGTGAGTGGTTAAAATAGATTGCCCTGAGAGCCTTGGAGAGAAGGAAGGGCACTCTCAGATTGTACATAATAATATCTGTAATCTTTCAAAATCCTTTATTCTGAGTGATGCACAGCGTTCCCTTTTGAGCAGAGGTCTAACCTTCATTCCTAGTCAGGTTGACAATAAACAAATAACTAAAATGCAAATGAGGTTTGAATTACAAAAGTATCACAGAAGAATTAAACTAGCAGTGTATTACAAGGATGATGTATCTAACAGTAATAAGAACCTACCTTTCTTACCTGAATCCGACTGGTCTCCTCCAATCGACGCTCTTCCTCCTGAGGTGGGAAAATTAATTAATAAAGATCTAAAATACCTAGATAAAAACTTTAAATTTAGTAAAACCATACCTAACCTAACTATAGAAGAAAGCAAAGCACTTAAAGAATTAATGGATAACAAGAATATAATAATTAAACCTGCTGATAAAGGCAGTGCTATTGTGATTATGGATAGAGAACAGTACCTGTGGGAGGGCTATAAACAATTATACAATCAAACATATTATAAGAAATTGGATGCTCCTATTTATAAAGAAACAGCCCCCCTAATTAGAAAAATAATTGACAATCTACATAAAAAGAAATTCATTAATGCTAAACAAAAATCTTACCTGCTTGGGCCTCCTGAACCCAGAGCCAGGAGATTTTATTTGCTCCCTAAAATACACAAAAAAAGAGAAGCTTGGAGCAAGAAAAATGAGATCCCACATGGAAGACCAATTGTTTCAGACTGTGGGAGTGAAACATATAACACAGCAGAATTTATTGATCATTATTTATACCCTCTATCCATATTACACAAAAGCTATATTAAAGATACCTATGATTTTATTGAAAAAATCAAATTAATTTCCCTACCTCAGGACTCTATTCTATTTACCATTGACATAGACAGTTTGTACACTAACATTGATATAAATGAAGGAATTAGTTGCATTAAAAGAATATTCTTTAAGTACCCAGATTCGAGGAGGCCAGATCGTGAATTAATCCAGCTGCTGGAGATCAACCTGAAAAGGAATGACTTTGTTTTTGACGGAAACTTCTTCCTGCAAGTGAAAGGTACAGCCATGGGTAAAAAATTTGCACCTGCCTATGCAAATATATTCATGGCTGACTGGGAGGAGGGTGCCCTCAGCACTTGCAGAAAGACCCCTTTATTTTATTTCAGATACCTGGACGACATCTGGGGGGTCTGGACTCATTCTGAAGAAGACTTTAAGGAATTCCTCAATCATTTAAACACATACAATCCCTCCATTACAGTCAAGTCCACTACAAGCGTTAAAGCGGTAGATTTTCTGGACACAACCACCTTTAAAGGACCAAATTTTGACACGACACACAAATTGGATATCAAGGTTTTTTTCAAAGAAACAGACACACATGCCCTCTTATTTAAAACCAGTTATCACCCAAGGCACACATATGCCGGCCTCATCAAGTCACAACTCCTCAGATTCCACAGGATATGTACGCAGAGAGCAGATTTTGAGGAGGCTGTTAAGATCCTGTTCTCTGCACTTTCCAAAAGAGGATATTCCAGGACTTTCCTCAGGGCATGTAGGAAAGGCTTCCTTGAGTCCAGACCCCCCGATCCGTCTCCCCTACTTCCTCTGATCACAACCTTCACCTCTTCAGCAGGCCAATTTGTATATAATATTAAACAAAATTTCACCAAATTCCAATCAGAAACCTCTTTACTTCAAAATTATAGAATAATTGCGGCATATAAAAGGAACAAAAATTTGAGAGACTTCCTAGTTAAAGCTGAAGTCAAACCTCTGGAGAAACCCAAGGTGAAAGGTCAGAGTGATTTTTTCAAACAGTTGAGTTGGGTACAAAATAAATTTAACAACACAATTTTTAAATTAGATCAATTAGGCCACCCTAAATTAAAAAATTGTGTTTATCTAATCACATGTAAAATTTGTAAAATGAATTATGTCGGCGAAACGGGAAACACCCTCCTCACCCGTTTTGTCCAACACAGACATAATATTCAAAAGCAAAAAAAGACACATGTACCCCTAATTCGACACTTTATTAGGCACGGTTGGACCTCTGTTTCGGCTCTGGTGCTGAACTCCAACCCGGCGTGGTCTCCGGCCCAGAGGAGGAGAGCTGAAAGGCTCTGGATCCACAGGTTGGACACTAAGATCCCCAGGGGCCTCAACGAGAGATAGGCTGCACTGTTGATTCTCCGGGCGGGACGTGCCCGTGCATCTGGGCGGGGTAGAGGGTAAGAGGCATTGGTTTGGGGAACCAATATTGGTTTCCTGACCTTTGACCTTGAACCCAAACCCTGCTCCAACCCGCAACACTCGTCCTAACCAGCCAGTGCCTCCCGCCTGGGTTCTTCTTCAGTGTCCTGTCTTCTCTGTGGTGACCATGGGATCCCTCCACACCTGTTTAAAACACAGAAACAATCAAGGATTAGTGCCTAAACCTAAAGTCCCATTCCCTTGCCTAATCCTAACCTTTGACCCCCTCCTAATTTGAATATCTTTCTTTATGCCCTTACCAAAGATTTTTCTCTAACCCTAACCATCCTAATTTGTATATTTTTTTTTTTTTTTATGCCCTTACCAAAGATTTTTTTCTAACCCTAACCACTTAAAACTATGCATTATTAACCCTAATTTATAATTTTAACCCTAAATGTAAATATTTCCCCTAACCAAAATCCCTAAACACTCACGCTGTGCATCACCTGTCTTAATTTATATGTTTGACTTTTATTTTTAATCCTGAACGGTTGAATAAAAGTTGTTTAAAACCTAATTTTTATTAAAACATGTATATATAATGTAAATATTGAACTATCCTTGTAAATATGTAAATATGTTGCATAATTTTATTGATTTTCTATGGTTTTGCCATCCTGACCTGTAAATATGTTTGTTGGCCTTCCACTGCACTGGATACAGTTCCTTTTTTTGACCAGTAGGGGGCGGGAGCGCTATTTGGTGTTTGTATATGTTTAAATCTCCTCCTCAGCCTCCCCCCTCCCTTCCTGTTCTATGACGTGTTACCTGCACTCGTTCGGCCAATCAGAGCCAACTGTTTATTCTGCTTGTTTGAAGTGCGAAATTTGAAACTGTTCTGCTTTATATACTTGAATCTTAACCGATGTTCTTAGTTGAGACAGCAGACTGCCTGATGAAGGTTTAATTTTGACCGAAACGTCGCGTTTTGTTTGCTTGTCTCGTGTTCTGAATAAAATAAGTGCCGAACGGCCTTAAAAGCAGTTCAGTTTTCCCGATTTTTCATTTATTCTATTTTAGTTAATTTTTATTTTTTCATTTAATCACAGTTTAGATTTTTTTATAAAACTTTTTTTATCATCCATCCAAAATGGTTTGGAATTCTGATCCTCTGGATTATGAGGATGACAACTGGACAACAGTCCACTACCACCGCGGCAGACAACGCAACCGGCAACTGGAGAACCGCTACCTCCGGAGCTACGAAGCGGCACCGAACAACTGGGACCCCCCTCAACAACGCTGGAGGCCCAGCTATGCTTCGGTGACCCGCTACCCCACGGCGGATCGCAGCAGAAGCTCCGGTCCACAACACCGCCAGCGGCAGTACCCTCCTTCCCGACACGGCGGATCCTTCCAGCCACGTCAGAGGTACCCTCCGCAACGCCGTGAGCCGCGTCCTTATGGTCGCGATGTGGACTTCCGACCACAACCATACCGCTCCCAGCCCCGCAACCAGTACCGCCAACCACGTACTGACTCCCGGGGCTGGAACAACAACGGAGCACCACGTCGGAACCACAACCAGCAGCATCAGCACCAGCAACATCAGTGGCAACAGCAGCAGCGCCAGCAACGGAGACAGCAGCGACAGCAGCCTCAGCAGCGGCAGCAACGCCAGCCCCAACCACGCCCAGCACCACGGAACAGGCCGAACCGCACCGAATACCAGCAATCGGACGACCCGGACTTTACCGTTAAGGTCAGATCCCTACACAGGCTGCTTAAAGCCACCCACCACCTCAACAATGTATCCCAGAAAGATCGTGACCCACCGGCCATCCAGCGGATCACCATCAACCTGGCTGAGGCGATCAAACCTGCCAATCCATCAATTAAAACACTCGATTTAATTGATGGAAATGCCAGGAACTGGGCCTTCAACACAATGTGCATCCTGAGGCAACACTATCAGGATGTGCAAGAAGAAGAAAAACAGCTGCTTCTGGCACTAGGTGGCGACATGCTGCAACCGCTGGAGGTTGCTGTGAAATGGGCCAAACGCAACCTGGGCAAAAGATTCAACCCATCTGTAGCAGATGATGTCCAGGCTTACCTGCTGGCCTCAGATGATGATGGGGCTCCCCCCTCTCCTGCTGGATCCTCTGCTGCTTCCTCCTCCTCCTCATCCAACCCATCCTCTCGGCACCTGAATACAGAGGATGATGGGCCACCTCAGCAAGCTGCAGAAACAGAGGGTGAACCTGCTGATCACCCTCCACCAACTCAAGCTGCAACTACAGAGGAGGAGGATGAATATGATTACTTCCACCGTTCCCCCTCCCAACCGGTGGTCCCTCGATCTTCCCCCTCCTCTTCCTCCTCCTCTCCCTCCCCCCCTCCTCCCCCACCCCCTAGACCTGTCATGTCAACCACAGCTACCATGACAGATCCTCCCCAAAATGACTGGTCACCTGTGACATCTGTGAGGAGCCTGGATGCAGCATGCAGCCCCCCTCCCCCTCACCATGCAGCAGAGAACATCACTCCTCTGCCCCAACGTCAGCAGGACCCAGCCAGAGAAACCACCTCTGTCCCCCGGAGAACAGCTCAAACCCCTGTGCCTGCTCCTCCACAGAGAAGGTCAACTCCTGCTCTAGATGAGGACATCTCCTTTGTGGCTGAGTTCCTGCAGGAGGAGCTCCAGAGATACAGATCTCCATCTACCCGCTCCTCCACCCCCACACCCTCCCTTCGTGAAGTTCGAATGACCTCTCTGCGACCCAGGATGGCCCCCATCCAACGCAGGCTACAGGTCAGCACTCAACGTAAGCTCACGTTTGGTGTTCCTGCCTCTGTCTCCTCCACGGCCGGCCCCACGGGCCCTTCTGTCGGCCGGGCCCTGATGACAGCCGGGCAGGAGGGCGTCCTGTCCAAGACCAGGAACTGGGCCCTCAACCTCGACAGCAGATGTGTCATCATCGGAGACTCCAACGTAGCGAGGTTCCCGAACGTGAGCAACCCTGATCTGCAGGTCATCAGCTTCTCCGGTGCCAGATGGAGACATCTGACACACCTGTTTGGAAGAACGCAGATCAACGAGGGTGTCGAGCGTCTGATCCTCTCTCTGGGGATCAACCACAGATCCCAGAGAAACAAGGAAGCTGTTGTGAGAGAGATGAAGGCGGCTGTGAGAGCTGCCAGGACCAAGTGTCCTAATGCAGATGTTTATGTTCCTGAGGTCAACTTCTCATCTGCTCTGCCTCAACATGAACAGGCAATCCTCTCTCACCTGAACACTCACATCATGCAGCTTCCTCTCTACATCCCTGCACTGAAGAAGACGTCCTTCACGGTGGCCAGGGACAGAATCCACTGGACCAAGGCCACTGCATCCCGTCTTCTCAACCACTGGGGTGAGTGGTTAAAATAGATTGCCCTGAGAGCCTTGGAGAGAAGGAAGGGCACTCTCAGATTGTACATAATAATATCTGTAATCTTTCAAAATCCTTTATTCTGAGTGATGCACAGCGTTCCCTTTTGAGCAGAGGTCTAACCTTCATTCCTAGTCAGGTTGACAATAAACAAATAACTAAAATGCAAATGAGGTTTGAATTACAAAAGTATCACAGAAGAATTAAACTAGCAGTGTATTACAAGGATGATGTATCTAACAGTAATAAGAACCTACCTTTCTTACCTGAATCCGACTGGTCTCCTCCAATCGACGCTCTTCCTCCTGAGGTGGGAAAATTAATTAATAAAGATCTAAAATACCTAGATAAAAACTTTAAATTTAGTAAAACCATACCTAACCTAACTATAGAAGAAAGCAAAGCACTTAAAGAATTAATGGATAACAAGAATATAATAATTAAACCTGCTGATAAAGGCAGTGCTATTGTGATTATGGATAGAGAACAGTACCTGTGGGAGGGCTATAAACAATTATACAATCAAACATATTATAAGAAATTGGATGCTCCTATTTATAAAGAAACAGCCCCCCTAATTAGAAAAATAATTGACAATCTACATAAAAAGAAATTCATTAATGCTAAACAAAAATCTTACCTGCTTGGGCCTCCTGAACCCAGAGCCAGGAGATTTTATTTGCTCCCTAAAATACACAAAAAAAGAGAAGCTTGGAGCAAGAAAAATGAGATCCCACATGGAAGACCAATTGTTTCAGACTGTGGGAGTGAAACATATAACACAGCAGAATTTATTGATCATTATTTATACCCTCTATCCATATTACACAAAAGCTATATTAAAGATACCTATGATTTTATTGAAAAAATCAAATTAATTTCCCTACCTCAGGACTCTATTCTATTTACCATTGACATAGACAGTTTGTACACTAACATTGATATAAATGAAGGAATTAGTTGCATTAAAAGAATATTCTTTAAGTACCCAGATTCGAGGAGGCCAGATCGTGAATTAATCCAGCTGCTGGAGATCAACCTGAAAAGGAATGACTTTGTTTTTGACGGAAACTTCTTCCTGCAAGTGAAAGGTACAGCCATGGGTAAAAAATTTGCACCTGCCTATGCAAATATATTCATGGCTGACTGGGAGGAGGGTGCCCTCAGCACTTGCAGAAAGACCCCTTTATTTTATTTCAGATACCTGGACGACATCTGGGGGGTCTGGACTCATTCTGAAGAAGACTTTAAGGAATTCCTCAATCATTTAAACACATACAATCCCTCCATTACAGTCAAGTCCACTACAAGCGTTAAAGCGGTAGATTTTCTGGACACAACCACCTTTAAAGGACCAAATTTTGACACGACACACAAATTGGATATCAAGGTTTTTTTCAAAGAAACAGACACACATGCCCTCTTATTTAAAACCAGTTATCACCCAAGGCACACATATGCCGGCCTCATCAAGTCACAACTCCTCAGATTCCACAGGATATGTACGCAGAGAGCAGATTTTGAGGAGGCTGTTAAGATCCTGTTCTCTGCACTTTCCAAAAGAGGATATTCCAGGACTTTCCTCAGGGCATGTAGGAAAGGCTTCCTTGAGTCCAGACCCCCCGATCCGTCTCCCCTACTTCCTCTGATCACAACCTTCACCTCTTCAGCAGGCCAATTTGTATATAATATTAAACAAAATTTCACCAAATTCCAATCAGAAACCTCTTTACTTCAAAATTATAGAATAATTGCGGCATATAAAAGGAACAAAAATTTGAGAGACTTCCTAGTTAAAGCTGAAGTCAAACCTCTGGAGAAACCCAAGGTGAAAGGTCAGAGTGATTTTTTCAAACAGTTGAGTTGGGTACAAAATAAATTTAACAACACAATTTTTAAATTAGATCAATTAGGCCACCCTAAATTAAAAAATTGTGTTTATCTAATCACATGTAAAATTTGTAAAATGAATTATGTCGGCGAAACGGGAAACACCCTCCTCACCCGTTTTGTCCAACACAGACATAATATTCAAAAGCAAAAAAAGACACATGTACCCCTAATTCGACACTTTATTAGGCACGGTTGGACCTCTGTTTCGGCTCTGGTGCTGAACTCCAACCCGGCGTGGTCTCCGGCCCAGAGGAGGAGAGCTGAAAGGCTCTGGATCCACAGGTTGGACACTAAGATCCCCAGGGGCCTCAACGAGAGATAGGCTGCACTGTTGATTCTCCGGGCGGGACGTGCCCGTGCATCTGGGCGGGGTAGAGGGTAAGAGGCATTGGTTTGGGGAACCAATATTGGTTTCCTGACCTTTGACCTTGAACCCAAACCCTGCTCCAACCCGCAACACTCGTCCTAACCAGCCAGTGCCTCCCGCCTGGGTTCTTCTTCAGTGTCCTGTCTTCTCTGTGGTGACCATGGGATCCCTCCACACCTGTTTAAAACACAGAAACAATCAAGGATTAGTGCCTAAACCTAAAGTCCCATTCCCTTGCCTAATCCTAACCTTTGACCCCCTCCTAATTTGAATATCTTTCTTTATGCCCTTACCAAAGATTTTTCTCTAACCCTAACCATCCTAATTTGTATATTTTTCTTTTATGCCCTTACCAAAGATTTTTTTCTAACCCTAACCACTTAAAACTATGCATTATTAACCCTAATTTATAATTTTAACCCTAAATGTAAATATTTCCCCTAACCAAAATCCCTAAACACTCACGCTGTGCATCACCTGTCTTAATTTATATGTTTGACTTTTATTTTTAATCCTGAACGGTTGAATAAAAGTTGTTTAAAACCTAATTTTTATTAAAACATGTATATATAATGTAAATATTGAACTATCCTTGTAAATATGTAAATATGTTGCATAATTTTATTGATTTTCTATGGTTTTGCCATCCTGACCTGTAAATATGTTTGTTGGCCTTCCACTGCACTGGATACAGTTCCTTTTTTTGACCAGTAGGGGGCGGGAGCGCTATTTGGTGTTTGTATATGTTTAAATCTCCTCCTCAGCCTCCCCCCTCCCTTCCTGTTCTATGACGTGTTACCTGCACTCGTTCGGCCAATCAGAGCCAACTGTTTATTCTGCTTGTTTGAAGTGCGAAATTTGAAACTGTTCTGCTTTATATACTTGAATCTTAACCGATGTTCTTAGTTGAGACAGCAGACTGCCTGATGAAGGTTTAATTTTGACCGAAACGTCGCGTTTTGTTTGCTTGTCTCGTGTTCTGAATAAAATAAGTGCCGAACGGCCTTAAAAGCAGTTCAGTTTTCCCGATTTTTCATTTATTCTATTTTAGTTAATTTTTATTTTTTCATTTAATCACAGTTTAGATTTTTTTATAAAACTTTTTTTATCATCCATCCAAAATGGTTTGGAATTCTGATCCTCTGGATTATGAGGATGACAACTGGACAACAGTCCACTACCACCGCGGCAGACAACGCAACCGGCAACTGGAGAACCGCTACCTCCGGAGCTACGAAGCGGCACCGAACAACTGGGACCCCCCTCAACAACGCTGGAGGCCCAGCTATGCTTCGGTGACCCGCTACCCCACGGCGGATCGCAGCAGAAGCTCCGGTCCACAACACCGCCAGCGGCAGTACCCTCCTTCCCGACACGGCGGATCCTTCCAGCCACGTCAGAGGTACCCTCCGCAACGCCGTGAGCCGCGTCCTTATGGTCGCGATGTGGACTTCCGACCACAACCATACCGCTCCCAGCCCCGCAACCAGTACCGCCAACCACGTACTGACTCCCGGGGCTGGAACAACAACGGAGCACCACGTCGGAACCACAACCAGCAGCATCAGCACCAGCAACATCAGTGGCAACAGCAGCAGCGCCAGCAACGGAGACAGCAGCGACAGCAGCCTCAGCAGCGGCAGCAACGCCAGCCCCAACCACGCCCAGCACCACGGAACAGGCCGAACCGCACCGAATACCAGCAATCGGACGACCCGGACTTTACCGTTAAGGTCAGATCCCTACACAGGCTGCTTAAAGCCACCCACCACCTCAACAATGTATCCCAGAAAGATCGTGACCCACCGGCCATCCAGCGGATCACCATCAACCTGGCTGAGGCGATCAAACCTGCCAATCCATCAATTAAAACACTCGATTTAATTGATGGAAATGCCAGGAACTGGGCCTTCAACACAATGTGCATCCTGAGGCAACACTATCAGGATGTGCAAGAAGAAGAAAAACAGCTGCTTCTGGCACTAGGTGGCGACATGCTGCAACCGCTGGAGGTTGCTGTGAAATGGGCCAAACGCAACCTGGGCAAAAGATTCAACCCATCTGTAGCAGATGATGTCCAGGCTTACCTGCTGGCCTCAGATGATGATGGGGCTCCCCCCTCTCCTGCTGGATCCTCTGCTGCTTCCTCCTCCTCCTCATCCAACCCATCCTCTCGGCACCTGAATACAGAGGATGATGGGCCACCTCAGCAAGCTGCAGAAACAGAGGGTGAACCTGCTGATCACCCTCCACCAACTCAAGCTGCAACTACAGAGGAGGAGGATGAATATGATTACTTCCACCGTTCCCCCTCCCAACCGGTGGTCCCTCGATCTTCCCCCTCCTCTTCCTCCTCCTCTCCCTCCCCCCCTCCTCCCCCACCCCCTAGACCTGTCATGTCAACCACAGCTACCATGACAGATCCTCCCCAAAATGACTGGTCACCTGTGACATCTGTGAGGAGCCTGGATGCAGCATGCAGCCCCCCTCCCCCTCACCATGCAGCAGAGAACATCACTCCTCTGCCCCAACGTCAGCAGGACCCAGCCAGAGAAACCACCTCTGTCCCCCGGAGAACAGCTCAAACCCCTGTGCCTGCTCCTCCACAGAGAAGGTCAACTCCTGCTCTAGATGAGGACATCTCCTTTGTGGCTGAGTTCCTGCAGGAGGAGCTCCAGAGATACAGATCTCCATCTACCCGCTCCTCCACCCCCACACCCTCCCTTCGTGAAGTTCGAATGACCTCTCTGCGACCCAGGATGGCCCCCATCCAACGCAGGCTACAGGTCAGCACTCAACGTAAGCTCACGTTTGGTGTTCCTGCCTCTGTCTCCTCCACGGCCGGCCCCACGGGCCCTTCTGTCGGCCGGGCCCTGATGACAGCCGGGCAGGAGGGCGTCCTGTCCAAGACCAGGAACTGGGCCCTCAACCTCGACAGCAGATGTGTCATCATCGGAGACTCCAACGTAGCGAGGTTCCCGAACGTGAGCAACCCTGATCTGCAGGTCATCAGCTTCTCCGGTGCCAGATGGAGACATCTGACACACCTGTTTGGAAGAACGCAGATCAACGAGGGTGTCGAGCGTCTGATCCTCTCTCTGGGGATCAACCACAGATCCCAGAGAAACAAGGAAGCTGTTGTGAGAGAGATGAAGGCGGCTGTGAGAGCTGCCAGGACCAAGTGTCCTAATGCAGATGTTTATGTTCCTGAGGTCAACTTCTCATCTGCTCTGCCTCAACATGAACAGGCAATCCTCTCTCACCTGAACACTCACATCATGCAGCTTCCTCTCTACATCCCTGCACTGAAGAAGACGTCCTTCACGGTGGCCAGGGACAGAATCCACTGGACCAAGGCCACTGCATCCCGTCTTCTCAACCACTGGGGTGAGTGGTTAAAATAGATTGCCCTGAGAGCCTTGGAGAGAAGGAAGGGCACTCTCAGATTGTACATAATAATATCTGTAATCTTTCAAAATCCTTTATTCTGAGTGATGCACAGCGTTCCCTTTTGAGCAGAGGTCTAACCTTCATTCCTAGTCAGGTTGACAATAAACAAATAACTAAAATGCAAATGAGGTTTGAATTACAAAAGTATCACAGAAGAATTAAACTAGCAGTGTATTACAAGGATGATGTATCTAACAGTAATAAGAACCTACCTTTCTTACCTGAATCCGACTGGTCTCCTCCAATCGACGCTCTTCCTCCTGAGGTGGGAAAATTAATTAATAAAGATCTAAAATACCTAGATAAAAACTTTAAATTTAGTAAAACCATACCTAACCTAACTATAGAAGAAAGCAAAGCACTTAAAGAATTAATGGATAACAAGAATATAATAATTAAACCTGCTGATAAAGGCAGTGCTATTGTGATTATGGATAGAGAACAGTACCTGTGGGAGGGCTATAAACAATTATACAATCAAACATATTATAAGAAATTGGATGCTCCTATTTATAAAGAAACAGCCCCCCTAATTAGAAAAATAATTGACAATCTACATAAAAAGAAATTCATTAATGCTAAACAAAAATCTTACCTGCTTGGGCCTCCTGAACCCAGAGCCAGGAGATTTTATTTGCTCCCTAAAATACACAAAAAAAGAGAAGCTTGGAGCAAGAAAAATGAGATCCCACATGGAAGACCAATTGTTTCAGACTGTGGGAGTGAAACATATAACACAGCAGAATTTATTGATCATTATTTATACCCTCTATCCATATTACACAAAAGCTATATTAAAGATACCTATGATTTTATTGAAAAAATCAAATTAATTTCCCTACCTCAGGACTCTATTCTATTTACCATTGACATAGACAGTTTGTACACTAACATTGATATAAATGAAGGAATTAGTTGCATTAAAAGAATATTCTTTAAGTACCCAGATTCGAGGAGGCCAGATCGTGAATTAATCCAGCTGCTGGAGATCAACCTGAAAAGGAATGACTTTGTTTTTGACGGAAACTTCTTCCTGCAAGTGAAAGGTACAGCCATGGGTAAAAAATTTGCACCTGCCTATGCAAATATATTCATGGCTGACTGGGAGGAGGGTGCCCTCAGCACTTGCAGAAAGACCCCTTTATTTTATTTCAGATACCTGGACGACATCTGGGGGGTCTGGACTCATTCTGAAGAAGACTTTAAGGAATTCCTCAATCATTTAAACACATACAATCCCTCCATTACAGTCAAGTCCACTACAAGCGTTAAAGCGGTAGATTTTCTGGACACAACCACCTTTAAAGGACCAAATTTTGACACGACACACAAATTGGATATCAAGGTTTTTTTCAAAGAAACAGACACACATGCCCTCTTATTTAAAACCAGTTATCACCCAAGGCACACATATGCCGGCCTCATCAAGTCACAACTCCTCAGATTCCACAGGATATGTACGCAGAGAGCAGATTTTGAGGAGGCTGTTAAGATCCTGTTCTCTGCACTTTCCAAAAGAGGATATTCCAGGACTTTCCTCAGGGCATGTAGGAAAGGCTTCCTTGAGTCCAGACCCCCCGATCCGTCTCCCCTACTTCCTCTGATCACAACCTTCACCTCTTCAGCAGGCCAATTTGTATATAATATTAAACAAAATTTCACCAAATTCCAATCAGAAACCTCTTTACTTCAAAATTATAGAATAATTGCGGCATATAAAAGGAACAAAAATTTGAGAGACTTCCTAGTTAAAGCTGAAGTCAAACCTCTGGAGAAACCCAAGGTGAAAGGTCAGAGTGATTTTTTCAAACAGTTGAGTTGGGTACAAAATAAATTTAACAACACAATTTTTAAATTAGATCAATTAGGCCACCCTAAATTAAAAAATTGTGTTTATCTAATCACATGTAAAATTTGTAAAATGAATTATGTCGGCGAAACGGGAAACACCCTCCTCACCCGTTTTGTCCAACACAGACATAATATTCAAAAGCAAAAAAAGACACATGTACCCCTAATTCGACACTTTATTAGGCACGGTTGGACCTCTGTTTCGGCTCTGGTGCTGAACTCCAACCCGGCGTGGTCTCCGGCCCAGAGGAGGAGAGCTGAAAGGCTCTGGATCCACAGGTTGGACACTAAGATCCCCAGGGGCCTCAACGAGAGATAGGCTGCACTGTTGATTCTCCGGGCGGGACGTGCCCGTGCATCTGGGCGGGGTAGAGGGTAAGAGGCATTGGTTTGGGGAACCAATATTGGTTTCCTGACCTTTGACCTTGAACCCAAACCCTGCTCCAACCCGCAACACTCGTCCTAACCCTAACCCTAACCCTAACCCTAACCCTAACCCTAACCCTACCCTAACCCTAACCCTAACCCTAACCCGACGGAAACAAGTCAAGGCAGAGTTAAAAACAAAACTTCAGCTAGAGGAACTCGTACACAATTCCTGTGAAAATGAGAGCCGGACTGAAAGCGCTGTTGTACCCTGCCCCCGTCAGACATAGGGCAGCACCGACCCATGTCGACTTATGGCTGCAACCACCCACCCACGGGGTCACGGATCGACCCCAAACACGTATTTCTTCAAATAACCAAATGCCCCCATGTGGCTAAAGTGCTTCCTCAGGGCAAAGGTCACCCCCCCGCATCGCTTCCGACCCCCCCAGACCTCCATCCCGCCTTTGGAAACGCTTTCCCCATTCGCCTGACTCCACGTGTCAGGAATGAGCCCAAACGGCATCACCCCCGAACTCAGAGAAACCCTCTCCACAGTACAACACCCGGACCCTTCCAAAACCAATACAAGAGCTCCCCCAAGTGTGTCTGCGAGGACACTGCGCGTCCGCCCAAATGGCTAAAACTGATCCCCAATTCCCCATTCAAATGCTGCACCGTGGCCAACATGGACCTCATAGCCCCTAGGCAGCATTTTTCGGCATGGCGTGGCATTTTCAATTATAACCTCCGGACACATGGGAGCCCTGGGTCTACCCCCACGGATCCCTAACGCCTAACCCGTTTCCGACTGATCCTCCGTCGGCCCACGCAGGCTAAACCCTGAGTCGGGCGAAGAAGCCGTCGCGGCACACGCGTCCGGAACCCGTGCGAACCCCACCGCAGACCTGGCTTCGGCATCCGTAGCACGTTCGCTTCACGAGTTATTCTCATTTTGACTGATCTGACTTGGCTGTAGCCCTCTATCCTAGTGTCTTGTGAGTTAGGAAAGACGCTGAAGCTTTCCTATTCCCTGATTTGGCACATGTGATGGCAGTTACCGACTCCATCTAGTGGACGGAAAATTGAAGTGCGCATAACCACTTCTCACCTCACCAGAACTGATCCAGCACAACCAAATGTCACCCGATCCTCCACCGGCGCCATCCGGAGGAGGAATAAATGAACTGCACAAAGACTTTCACCTGACATTGAATTGATGGGTAATTTTACTCCTTTTTTAAAACGATAATTATCTTCTCCCCTTTAAACGGCCTTCTCCCCGTTTCTTTAACTTAAATCTTGCTCTCCGTGCCTAAACCTAAAACAAACCTAATTTATTTTTATTATGGACCGTTTTCCAGTTTTTTTGGGAAGCCTTACCTTCCAGTATTCTCCCTCAACCTAACCTCTCAGGATTTCAGTCACAGCTAAACTTGTTAGAAAAGGCCCTTAAAGTACAGTTTGCTTCGTGACCTTTGACCTCGCTCCACCTAACCCCAATCTGATTAGGGACCCCTAAACAACAACCTCGATGCTCCTTGCCTTTCCCCATTCATTTTGAGCGGTGCGCTTTTTCAGATCAATGGGAGTCTATGGGAGCGACGGCGGGGGAACGTGCCACGCCGGTCAGAATTCCCGGGCATCTGGCACCCCACCCGCAGACTCTCTGTGCCGAGTTTCGCCCGCCTGAGGCTCACCGTTTCGGAGCTATTTCGAGTGCTCAAATGAGCAACTGGGTTTTCTTCCTATATCCTGCTCTGAGCGGTTAGGGAAGAGGCTCCAGCTAGGGAAGAGGCTCCTGCTTTCTCCTATTCCCTGATTTGGCCTGAAATGCAGCGACCGACTCCATCTAGTGGCGGAAAAATTGAAGTGCGCATAACCACTTCTCACCTTTCCCCTCACCAGAAATGATCCCGTGCCACCAAATGTCACCCGATGCTCGACCGGCGCCATCCGGAGGAGGAATAAATGAACTGCACAAAGACTTTCACCTGACATTTAACTGATGGGTAATTTTACTCCTTTTTTAAAATGATAATTATCTTCTCCCCTTTGAACGGCCTTCTCCCCGTTTCTTTAACTTAAATCTTGCTCTCCGTGCCTAAACCTAAAACAAACCTAATTTATTTTTATTATGGACCGTTTCACTGTTTTTTTTTGGAAGCCTTACCGTCCAATATTTTCCCTCAACCTAACCTCTCAGGATTTCAGTCAAAGCTAGGGGGGAGGCTCGATTTTTTTTTCCCTATTCCCTGATTTGGCACAGCCCTAACGCCACGGATCCCTAACGCCTAACCCCACGGATCCCTAACGCCTAACCCGTTTCCGACTGATCCTCCGTCGGCCCACGCAGGCTAAACCCTGAGTCGGGCGAAGAAGCCGTCGCGGCACACGCGTCCGGAACCCGTGCGAACCCCACCGCAGACCTGGCTTCGGCATCCGTAGCACGTTCGCTTCACGAGTTATTCTCATTTTGACTGATCTGACTTGGCTGTAGCCCTCTATCCTAGTGTCTTGTGAGTTAGGAAAGACGCTGAAGCTTTCCTATTCCCTGATTTGGCCTGAAATGCAGCGACCGACTCCATCTAGTGGCGGAAAAATTGAAGTGCGCATAACCGCTTCTCACCTCACCAGAAATGATCCCGTGCCACCAAATGTCACCCGATGCTCGACCGGCGCCATCCGGAGGAGGAATAAATGAACTGCACAAAGACTTTCACCTGACATTTAACTGATGGGTAATTTTACTCCTTTTTTAAAATGATAATTATCTTCTCCCCTTTGAACGGCCTTCTCCCCGTTTCTTTAACTTAAATCTTGCTCTCCGTGCCTAAACCTAAAACAAACCTAATTTATTTTTATTATGGACCGTTTCACTGTTTTTTTTTGGAAGCCTTACCGTCCAATATTTTCCCTCAACCTAACCTCTCAGGATTTCAGTCAAAGCTAGGGGGGAGGCTCGATTTTTTTTTCCCTATTCCCTGATTTGGCACAGCCCTAACGCCACGGATCCCTAACGCCTAACCCCACGGATCCCTAACGCCTAACCCGTTTCCGACTGATCCTCCGTCGGCCCACGCAGGCTAAACCCTGAGTCGGGCGAAGAAGCCGTCGCGGCACACGCGTCCGGAACCCGTGCGAACCCCACCGCAGACCTGGCTTCGGCATCCGTAGCACGTTCGCTTCACGAGTTATTCTCATTTTGACTGATCTGACTTGGCTGTAGCCCTCTATCCTAACCCTAACCCTAACCCTAACCCTAACCCTAACCCTAACCCTAACCCTAACCCTAACCCTAACCCTAACCCTAACCCTAACCCCTAACCCTAACCCTAACCCTAACCCTAACCCTAACCCCCTAACCCTAACCCTAACCCTAACCCCTAACCCTAACCCTAACCCTAACCCTAACCCTACCCTAACCCTAACCCTAACCCTTACCCTAACCCTACCCTAACCCTAACCCCTAACCCTAACCCTAACCCCTAACCCTAGGGTTACACTTAGAAAAATTTTCAAAAAATTTTCGGTCAGTACTTAGGTCGACTTTTGTATTTTTTTTACTAAGGTCAAAGTCACATGATATGCATATCAACGGACTCAGGGGGCGCTCCTGAGCACGTAGGTACCACTCCCGTCACGATCGGACAAGGTTTTGCACAAAGTGTCTTGGACACACATGATATGTATATCCACGGACTCAGGGGGCGCTGCTGAGCACGACGGTACCACTCCCGTTCCGATCGGACAAAGTATGGGGACTTAGTGTCCTGATGAAGTTCCAAAAAATCACCTCCAGGAGTACCTCCAGTGGCCTCAGGGGGCGCCAAAACGCGCTCTAGTGAGGTTCCCACAGTAAGGCCCAAGGACGACACTTAGTGCGTTTTTCGAAAAATTAAAGTTCAATGATCCCCCATGATCCGCATATCCACGGACTCGGGGGGACGCCCTGAGCACGTACGTACCACTCCCAGCTCGCTACGTCACTCCTAGCCAGAGATATGACATCACCAAAAATGAATGGGAGTCTATGGCAGCTATAGGAAGGGGAGGGGCTAGGACCACCAAACTCGGTGGGGAGGTGGGGGCCCCCGAGGGGTCCCTATGGACCATGGTTTGACCTCGTGACCTCCTTTAGTTTTCGAGTTATTTTGAGTGATCCACTTTTTCAAATGAATGGGAGTCTATGGCAGCTACCATAAGGAAACAAGCCACGCCCACCAAACTTTGATAGGTTGTAGGTCCCCTCAGGGGGCGTGTCTGTGCCAAGTATCAGCCCCCTAGCTCATTTACTTTTTGAGATATTTTGAGTGATCCAAGTCATTTTCTGGCTTTCATCCCTTATCCTAACCCTAACCCTAACCCTAACCCTAACCCTAACCTCTAACCCTACTTAGAGGAACGGCCCCAAAACCAGCCATCCGGGAGCATTTCGGGCCCACTTTGAAAAATCGTAGCGGCCGAACCGGACCTCGTGGGACCGCGGGACCCGGGGCGCCCGAAAGAGCACGACCTGGAGAACTCCGTTCCAACTAGACCCGATTTTTAGCGAGCAAGGCGGCCGCGCGGCGGCCGCCCGAAAATCGCAAAGTAGCTCGAAAACACTTTGAACTTTTTCCGAGTGCTGCCTTATGGCGGCTCAAACGGCACTTGCGGGCAACAGACACCAGGTGGCGCAGGACGGTTGGGCGCATGGCTCCCTGCTGCACGGTGGCTAACGTCCCCGAACGGCAGGGATGCCTCCCGGTGGCGAATGCTGCCAAAAAGCGCGGGCACGCTCCCCGGTGTCACCCCCGACGCCATCTGGCAGCAGCACCTCATGCCTTCGAGTGTCTGTCGGCTCCCCCCGCACTCATAACCCCTCCTTTGCCCAGCCTGTCTTTATCTCGGTTCGCAAAGTGGTCCAATAGCCGCGCTCCCACCCGGGACGCCCGGGTTCGCGGCCCGCTTGCACCGGGAACCCTCTTTTGTCTTTTTGGGTGACATAAAGGATCGCTCACTCATGATCCCCAATGGCAACCATCCACCCTATTTCTATTAGTCTACAAAAAGACTTTTCGTATGGGGACTTTAAAATGGCACAAGACCCGTTCCGCCGAATGGCTGGACCCTTCCAGCAAATGGCTGGACCCTCCCCGGGATTCGGACACTCTCAGCCCCGCTACAACTTGTCAAAAATACCCCTGCACGGTTCTCCGGAACCGGGGTACGGTCCCAGGACCTCCGCTGGGCCGGAACTGGTCCTGGAGGACCAGGGGGGAGATATGGAGCTACTTTACCCGGGATCGGGGCACTGGATCCCGGGCGGGGGCTCAGACATTCGGTGGGACCCCTGGGCGTCTCCTTATGGCCAGGGACTTTCAAATGGCACAAGTCCCGTTCCACCAAATGGCTGGACCCTTCCAGCGGATGGCTGAACCCCTACCGGGGACGGGGCAGAGGCCCAGACATTCGGCGGAGCCCCTGGGCGTCTCCTTATGTCTCGTGCCTCTGGTAAGGCAGGAATTTGGCAGCAGCACCTCCTGCTTCCGCATGTCCAGACCCGGACGATGATCCCAGACGTCTACATCACTTGCTATGAGGTCATAAGCGCTATGAGCCAAGGAAACCCGTATGGCTCGAGTAGTCTTGTGGTGGATCTGCTGCGGCGCCCCCCCAGCGACCGGGGTACGATTCCCACAAGCTGCTCAGGCCTTTTCTATCTTTTTGGCCGACCGCAGACATAAGGAGGCGCTTCGGACATAGGGAAGCCTCGACATCCGGACATCCTTTTCAATGGGGCCTCCTTATGTCTCGTGCATCTGGTAAGGCAGCAGCCATTTGGGAGCACCACCCCGTGATTCCGTAGGTCAAGGCCATGTGGCAGCACCACCTCCTGCTTCCGCACGTCCGGACGCTGATGATCCCCTATGTCTACATCACTTGCTATGAGGTCATAAGCGCTATGAGCCAAGGAAACCCACATGGCTCCTGTAGTTTAGCGGTTTAGCCGCCCGGTCTCCGCCCCAGAGACCAGGGTTCGCTTCCCGCTGGCTGCAGAAAGCCTCTTGTTTTTTTATTGTGTTTTAGTTTTTTTTTAATCTTTAGATGAGGTTACAAGTCCTATGAACGTGGTAGACAAACCTGCCTTGATAGCCAGGTGTACAGGAACACCGGCCCCCAGCTGGGAGACCCGGGTTCGATAACGGTCTTGGCTACCGAGGCTTTTGTTTTTGTTTTTTCGGGGGGGGGGGGGATTTAGCTCAAAATGTTGCCAATCACGTGGCTCCGATAGTTTAGGGGTTGATTTTGAGCTCCATTTCAATGATTGTGGTACAGCGAAGAGCGTAACTGCTCCTGTCCTCTTCTTTTTCCGTTCCTGACAGAAAGAGGCACCACGTGGTGCTGCTCAATGGCCGAAATAAGGCAGCACCACGTGGTGCTACTATGTGTCTAAATTACTTGCTACGACGTCATAAGCGCTATGAGCAAAAGGTCACCCGCATGGATCGAGGAGTCTTGTGGTTGAAGGTGCCACGCTTACAATGGATTGGGGCTGCGAAAGGGAGGGAGTATGTGAGAACGTCCGTCTCCGTAGCTCGCTCTGCTTCTCCTTCTCCCCCTCCCTTGTCTTGAGCCGCTAAAGTACAGGATCCACCGAGTCCACCCTTTTCCCGAACCGCTAAATTACAGGATGCAACGAGTGCCTGCGAGAAGCGAAGGGCGCCTTTGGCACCTCTTCCCTCCTGTTGGGGTCGAGAGAAAAATCATGCTCTGCTTCGGGTGATGCGACCGCAAGACTAACCGAGCCCAGAGCACCCGTGGAGGTTCGGGCGGGCGCCCGATAAACCCTAGCCCCGAAAAAGGGGCTCAGACATTCGGTGGAACCCCGGGACGTCTCCTCATGGATGGCTCGTGCCTCTGGTAAGGTAGCCATTTGGGATCATCACCCTATGATTCCGTATGTCCAGATCCGGTTCTACGGAACCGGGACCGCTCAAGGAGGTTCCGTACCCGGGGTTCCGTTACCGGGACCCCGCCTTACCCTGGCCAAAAAACCCCGTGGCTCTGGGACCTCCAGGGAGCTCAACCCTAACCCCACCCCTGATAACCCTAGGTCAAGTCCCCGTTCCACCAAACGGCTGGACCGTTCCAGCAAATGGCCGGAAGCCCTCCCCGGACCCCGGCAGGGGCTCAGACATTCGGTGGGAACCATGGGCGTCTCCTTATGGCCGGGCACTTTAAAATGGCACAAGTCCCGTTCCACCGAATGGCTGGACCCTTCCAGCAAATGGCTGGACCCTCCCCGGGATTCGGACACTCTCAGCCCCGCTACAAGTTGTCAAAAATACCCCTGCACGGTTCTCCGGAACCGGGGGCCGGTCCCAGGACCTCCGCCGGGCCGGCCCCTGTCCTGGAGGACCGGGGGGGGAATTATGGAGCTTCTTTACCCGGGATCGGGGCACCGGAACCCGGGCAGGGGCTCAGACATTCGGTGGAACCCCTGGACGTCTCCTTATGGCTGGGAGATTTAATATGGCACAAGACCCGTTCCACCAAATGGCTGAACCCTTCCAGCAAATGGCTGGACCCTCCCCGGGATTCGGACACTCTCAGCCCCGCTACAAGTTGTCAAAAATACCCCTGCACGGTTCTCCGGAACCGGGGGCCGGTCCCAGGACCTCCGCCGGGCCGTCCCCTGTCCTGGAGGACCGGGGGGGGGAGTTATGGAGCTTCTTTACCCGGGATCGGGGCACCGGAACCCGGGCAGGGGCTCAGACATTCGGTGGAACCCCTGGACGTCTCCTTATGGCTCGTGCCTCTGGTAAGGCAGCCATTTGGGATCATCACCCTATGATTCCGAATGTCAAAAGGCCCTCACACCCAAGACAGACCGCACCGCGGCTCGACAGGTCGAGGCCATTTGGCAGCATGACCTCGTGCTTCCGTATGACTCGCAGACATCCAGCAGCACCCCCTTCTGATCCCTCGTGGCGGGCCTATAGCTCCTCGACCGAAGGCTTCCGGATGGCAAAAGCGCTCCCCTTTTATTCCCGGGACCCTCCCCCACCGGCCCGAACGCCACCCGCCCCCGACCTGAGCTCCAAAACAGTTTTGAGGGGCCCGACACACTCCCAGACATAGGGCAGCACCAACCCATGTCGACTTATGGCAGGGCTCAGACATTCGGTGGGAACCCTGGGCATCTCCTTATGGCCAGGGACTTTAAAATGGCACAAGTCCCGTTCCACCGAATGGCTGAACCCTTCCAGCAAATGGCTGGACCCTCCCCGGGATTCGGACACTCTCAGCCCCGCTACAAGTTGTCAAAAATACCCCTGCACGGTTCTCCGGAACCGGGGGACGGTCCCAGGACCTCCGCCGGGCCGGCCCCCGTCCTGGAGGACCGGGGGGGGGAATTATGGAGCTTCTTTACCCGGGATCGGGGCACCGGAACCCGGGCAGGGGCTCAGACATTCGGTGGAACCCCTGGACGTCTCCTTATGGCTCGTGCCTCTGGTAAGGCAGCCATTTGGGATCATCACCCTATGATTCCGTAGGTCAAAAGGCCCTCACACCCAAGGCAGACCGCACCGCGGCTCGACAGGTCGAGGCCATTTGGCAGCATGACCTCGTGCTTCCGTATGACTCGCAGACATCCGGCAGCACCACCGTAGGGTCCCTCGTGGCAGGCCTACAGCTCCTCGACCGAAGGCTTCCGGATGGCAAAAGCGCTCCCCTTTTATTCCCGGGACCCTCCCCCACCGGCCCAAAGGCCACCCGCCCCCGACCTGAGCTCCAAAAGAGTTTGGAGGGGCCCAAAACACTCCCAGACATAGGGCAGCACCAACCCATGTCGACTTATGGCAGGGCTCAGACATTCGGTGGGAACAATGGGCATCTCCTTATGGCCAGGGACTTTAAAATGGCACAAGACCCGTTCCACCAAATGGCTGAACCCTTCCAGCAAATGGCTGGACCCTCCCCGGGATTCGGACACTCTCAGCCCCGCTACAAGTTGTCAAAAATACCCCTGCACGGTTCTCCGGAACCGGGGGACGGTCCCCGCACCTCCGCCGGGCCGGCCCCCGTCCTGGAACGCCGGGGGGGGGAGTTATGGAGCTTCTTTACCCGGGATCGGGGCACCGGAACCCGGGCAGGGGCTCAGACATTCGGTGGAACACCTGGACGTCTCCTTATGGCTGGGCACTTTGTAGAGAGGGCACAAGTCCCGTTCCACCGAATGGCTGAACCCTTCCAGCAAATGGCTGGAACCCGCCCCCAGCTCGGTGAACCCGGACCCGGGCAGAGGCTCAGACATTCGGTGGAACCCCTGGACGTCTCCTTATGGCTCGTGCCTCTGGTAAGGCAGCCATTTGGGATCATCACCCTATGATTCCGTAGGTCAAAAGGCCCTCACACCCAAGGCAGACCGCACCGCGGCTCGACAGGTCGAGGCCATTTGGCAGCATGACCTCGTGCTTCCGTATGACTCGCAGACATCCGGCAGCACCACCGTAGGGTCCCTCGTGGCAGGCCTACAGCTCCTCGACCGAAGGGTTCCTGATGGCAACAGCGATCCCCTTTTATTCCCGGGACCCTCCCCCACCGGCCCGAACGCAACCCGCCCCGGACCTGAGCTCCAAGAGATTTTTTCAGGGCCCGACACACTCCCAGACATAGGGCAGCACCGACCCATGTCGACTTATGGCGAACCGGTTCTACAGAACCGGGCCGCTCCAGGCGCCGACGGACCCCGGGCTTTCGTAACCGGGAACCCGCCCGACCTACGCTCCGAACCCCGCGTCTCTGGGACCTCCGGGGACCCCGAACCCGACCCTACCGTCCCTTGGGGTTCCCTGTAGTTCTCGCCGCGGTCTGTCTTCAGAGTAACGCCTCCCGCTGGGTCCCTACCTCGGGGGAACCGTCGCCCGACCGCCCGGAGGGCGGCCGGGCGGCGGGACGCCCGCCTGGGCCCCTCCTAGCCGCCCGTGACCTCTGGAGCTTGACCTTTCGGGCCTGCAGGCCCACGACATCCGGCAGCACCACCTTCGGCTCCCTTGTGGCGGCCCTATAGCTCCTCAACCAAAGGCTTCCGGATGGCAAAAGCGCTCCCCTTTTATTCCCGGGACACTCCCCCACCGGCCCATACGCCACCCGCCCCGGACCTGAGCTCCAAGAGATTTTTTCAGGGCCCAAAACACTTGCAGACATAGGGCAGCACCGACCCATGTCGACTTATGGCAAACCGGTTCTACAGAACCGGGCCGCTCCAGGCGCCGACGGACCCCGGGCTTTTGTAACCGGGAACCCGCCCGACCTACGCTCCGAACCCCGCGTCTCTGGGACCTCCGGGGACCCTGAACCCGACCCTACCATCCCTTGGGGTTCCCTGTAGTTCTCGCCGCGGTCTGTCTTCAGAGTAACGCCTCCCGCTGGGTCCCCACCAAAGGGGAACCGTCGCCCGACCGCCCGGAGGGCGGCCGGGCGGCGGGACGCCCGCCTGGGCCCCTCCTAGCCGCCCGTGACCTCTGGAGCTTGACCTTTCGGGCCTGCAGGCCCGCGACATCCGGCAGCACCACCTTCGGCTCCCTCGTGGCGGCCCTATAGCTCCTTAACCAAAGTCTTCCGGATGGCAAAAGCGCTCCCCTTTTATTCCCGGGACCCTCCCCCACCGGCCCAAAGGCCACCCGCCCCGGACCCGAGCTCCAAAAGATTTTTTCAGGGCCCGACACACTCCCAGACATAGGGCAGCACCGACCCATGTCGACTTATGGCTGCAACCGTCAACCCACGAGGTCACGGATCGACCCCCCAACCCGTGCTTCTTCAAATAACCAAATGTCACCCACACCTCCATCCCGTCGCCCGGTCAAAGGGCCGACGGAAACAAGTCAAGGCAGAGTTAAAAACAAAACTTCAGCTAGAGGAACTCGTACACAATTCCTGTGAAAATGAGAGCCGGACTGAAAGCGCTGTTGTACCCTGCCCCCGTCCCTCGCAGACATAGGGCAGCACCACACCATGTCGACTTATGGCTGAAACCACACACCCACGGGGTCACGGATCGACCCCAAACACGTATTTCTTCAAATAACCAAATGTCCCCATGTGGCTAAAGTGCTTCCTCAGGGCAAAGGTGACCCCCCCGCATCGCTTCCGACCCCCCCAGACCTCCATCCCGCATTTGGAAACGCTTTCCCCATTCGCCTGACTCCACGTGTCAGGAATGAGCCCAAACGGCATCACCCCCGAACTCAGAGAAACCCTCTCCACAGTGGAACACAAGGACCCTTCCAAAACCAATACAAGAGCTCCCCCGAGTGTGTCTGCGAGGACACTGCGGGTCCGCCCGAATGGCTAAAACTGATCCCCAAATCCCCATTCATGTGCTGCACCGTGGCCAGGGGGATCGTCATAGACTCTAGGCAGCAGAAACCGCCATGGCGCAGCATATTCAATGACAGGTTAGGCCATCGGGGATCCATTCCTCTAACCCTAACCCTACTTAGAGGAACGGCCCCAAAACCAGCCATCCGGGAGCATTTCGGGCCCACTTTGAAAAATCGTAGCGGCCGAACCGGACCTCGTGGGACCGCGGGACCCGGGGCGCCCGAAAGAGCACGACCTGGAGAACTCCGTTCCAACTAGACCCGATTTTTAGCGAGCAAGGCGGCCGCGCGGCGGCCGCCCGAAAATCGCAAAGTAGCTCGAAAACACTTTGAACTTTTTCCGAGTGCTGCCTTATGGCGGCTCAAACGGCACTTGCGGGCAACAGACACCAGGTGGCGCAGGACGGTTGGGCGCATGGCTCCCTGCTGCACGGTGGCTAACGTCCCCGAACGGCAGGGATGCCTCCCGGTGGCGAATGCTGCCAAAAAGCGCGGGCACGCTCCCCGGTGTCACCCCCGACGCCATCTGGCAGCAGCACCTCATGCCTTCGAGTGTCTGTCGGCTCCCCCCGCACTCATAACCCCTCCTTTGCCCAGCCTGTCTTTATCTCGGTTCGCAAAGTGGTCCAATAGCCGCGCTCCCACCCGGGACGCCCGGGTTCGCGGCCCGCTTGCACCGGGAACCCTCTTTTGTCTTTTTGGGTGACATAAAGGATCGCTCACTCATGATCCCCAATGGCAACCATCCACCCTATTTCTATTAGTCTACAAAAAGACTTTTCGTATGGGGACTTTAAAATGGCACAAGACCCGTTCCGCCGAATGGCTGGACCCTTCCAGCAAATGGCTGGACCCTCCCCGGGATTCGGACACTCTCAGCCCCGCTACAACTTGTCAAAAATACCCCTGCACGGTTCTCCGGAACCGGGGTACGGTCCCAGGACCTCCGCTGGGCCGGAACTGGTCCTGGAGGACCAGGGGGGAGATATGGAGCTACTTTACCCGGGATCGGGGCACTGGATCCCGGGCGGGGGCTCAGACATTCGGTGGGACCCCTGGGCGTCTCCTTATGGCCAGGGACTTTCAAATGGCACAAGTCCCGTTCCACCAAATGGCTGGACCCTTCCAGCGGATGGCTGAACCCCTACCGGGGACGGGGCAGAGGCCCAGACATTCGGCGGAGCCCCTGGGCGTCTCCTTATGTCTCGTGCCTCTGGTAAGGCAGGAATTTGGCAGCAGCACCTCCTGCTTCCGCATGTCCAGACCCGGACGATGATCCCAGACGTCTACATCACTTGCTATGAGGTCATAAGCGCTATGAGCCAAGGAAACCCGTATGGCTCGAGTAGTCTTGTGGTGGATCTGCTGCGGCGCCCCCCCAGCGACCGGGGTACGATTCCCACAAGCTGCTCAGGCCTTTTCTATCTTTTTGGCCGACCGCAGACATAAGGAGGCGCTTCGGACATAGGGAAGCCTCGACATCCGGACATCCTTTTCAATGGGGCCTCCTTATGTCTCGTGCATCTGGTAAGGCAGCAGCCATTTGGGAGCACCACCCCGTGATTCCGTAGGTCAAGGCCATGTGGCAGCACCACCTCCTGCTTCCGCACGTCCGGACGCTGATGATCCCCTATGTCTACATCACTTGCTATGAGGTCATAAGCGCTATGAGCCAAGGAAACCCACATGGCTCCTGTAGTTTAGCGGTTTAGCCGCCCGGTCTCCGCCCCAGAGACCAGGGTTCGCTTCCCGCTGGCTGCAGAAAGCCTCTTGTTTTTTTATTGTGTTTTAGTTTTTTTTTAATCTTTAGATGAGGTTACAAGTCCTATGAACGTGGTAGACAAACCTGCCTTGATAGCCAGGTGTACAGGAACACCGGCCCCCAGCTGGGAGACCCGGGTTCGATAACGGTCTTGGCTACCGAGGCTTTTGTTTTTGTTTTTTCGGGGGGGGGGGGGATTTAGCTCAAAATGTTGCCAATCACGTGGCTCCGATAGTTTAGGGGTTGATTTTGAGCTCCATTTCAATGATTGTGGTACAGCGAAGAGCGTAACTGCTCCTGTCCTCTTCTTTTTCCGTTCCTGACAGAAAGAGGCACCACGTGGTGCTGCTCAATGGCCGAAATAAGGCAGCACCACGTGGTGCTACTATGTGTCTAAATTACTTGCTACGACGTCATAAGCGCTATGAGCAAAAGGTCACCCGCATGGATCGAGGAGTCTTGTGGTTGAAGGTGCCACGCTTACAATGGATTGGGGCTGCGAAAGGGAGGGAGTATGTGAGAACGTCCGTCTCCGTAGCTCGCTCTGCTTCTCCTTCTCCCCCTCCCTTGTCTTGAGCCGCTAAAGTACAGGATCCACCGAGTCCACCCTTTTCCCGAACCGCTAAATTACAGGATGCAACGAGTGCCTGCGAGAAGCGAAGGGCGCCTTTGGCACCTCTTCCCTCCTGTTGGGGTCGAGAGAAAAATCATGCTCTGCTTCGGGTGATGCGACCGCAAGACTAACCGAGCCCAGAGCACCCGTGGAGGTTCGGGCGGGCGCCCGATAAACCCTAGCCCCGAAAAAGGGGCTCAGACATTCGGTGGAACCCCGGGACGTCTCCTCATGGATG
The DNA here is from genome assembly GCF_051168715.1 of Poecilia mexicana. Classification (NCBI taxonomy): domain Eukaryota; kingdom Metazoa; phylum Chordata; class Actinopteri; order Cyprinodontiformes; family Poeciliidae; genus Poecilia; species Poecilia mexicana. The sequence continues at coordinate 32,765 of NW_028263429.1, forward strand.
GCTCGTGCCTCTGGTAAGGTAGCCATTTGGGATCATCACCCTATGATTCCGTATGTCCAGATCCGGTTCTACGGAACCGGGACCGCTCAAGGAGGTTCCGTACCCGGGGTTCCGTTACCGGGACCCCGCCTTACCCTGGCCAAAAAACCCCGTGGCTCTGGGACCTCCAGGGAGCTCAACCCTAACCCCACCCCTGATAACCCTAGGTCAAGTCCCCGTTCCACCAAACGGCTGGACCGTTCCAGCAAATGGCCGGAAGCCCTCCCCGGACCCCGGCAGGGGCTCAGACATTCGGTGGGAACCATGGGCGTCTCCTTATGGCCGGGCACTTTAAAATGGCACAAGTCCCGTTCCACCGAATGGCTGGACCCTTCCAGCAAATGGCTGGACCCTCCCCGGGATTCGGACACTCTCAGCCCCGCTACAAGTTGTCAAAAATACCCCTGCACGGTTCTCCGGAACCGGGGGCCGGTCCCAGGACCTCCGCCGGGCCGGCCCCTGTCCTGGAGGACCGGGGGGGGAATTATGGAGCTTCTTTACCCGGGATCGGGGCACCGGAACCCGGGCAGGGGCTCAGACATTCGGTGGAACCCCTGGACGTCTCCTTATGGCTGGGAGATTTAATATGGCACAAGACCCGTTCCACCAAATGGCTGAACCCTTCCAGCAAATGGCTGGACCCTCCCCGGGATTCGGACACTCTCAGCCCCGCTACAAGTTGTCAAAAATACCCCTGCACGGTTCTCCGGAACCGGGGGCCGGTCCCAGGACCTCCGCCGGGCCGTCCCCTGTCCTGGAGGACCGGGGGGGGGAGTTATGGAGCTTCTTTACCCGGGATCGGGGCACCGGAACCCGGGCAGGGGCTCAGACATTCGGTGGAACCCCTGGACGTCTCCTTATGGCTCGTGCCTCTGGTAAGGCAGCCATTTGGGATCATCACCCTATGATTCCGAATGTCAAAAGGCCCTCACACCCAAGACAGACCGCACCGCGGCTCGACAGGTCGAGGCCATTTGGCAGCATGACCTCGTGCTTCCGTATGACTCGCAGACATCCAGCAGCACCCCCTTCTGATCCCTCGTGGCGGGCCTATAGCTCCTCGACCGAAGGCTTCCGGATGGCAAAAGCGCTCCCCTTTTATTCCCGGGACCCTCCCCCACCGGCCCGAACGCCACCCGCCCCCGACCTGAGCTCCAAAACAGTTTTGAGGGGCCCGACACACTCCCAGACATAGGGCAGCACCAACCCATGTCGACTTATGGCAGGGCTCAGACATTCGGTGGGAACCCTGGGCATCTCCTTATGGCCAGGGACTTTAAAATGGCACAAGTCCCGTTCCACCGAATGGCTGAACCCTTCCAGCAAATGGCTGGACCCTCCCCGGGATTCGGACACTCTCAGCCCCGCTACAAGTTGTCAAAAATACCCCTGCACGGTTCTCCGGAACCGGGGGACGGTCCCAGGACCTCCGCCGGGCCGGCCCCCGTCCTGGAGGACCGGGGGGGGGAATTATGGAGCTTCTTTACCCGGGATCGGGGCACCGGAACCCGGGCAGGGGCTCAGACATTCGGTGGAACCCCTGGACGTCTCCTTATGGCTCGTGCCTCTGGTAAGGCAGCCATTTGGGATCATCACCCTATGATTCCGTAGGTCAAAAGGCCCTCACACCCAAGGCAGACCGCACCGCGGCTCGACAGGTCGAGGCCATTTGGCAGCATGACCTCGTGCTTCCGTATGACTCGCAGACATCCGGCAGCACCACCGTAGGGTCCCTCGTGGCAGGCCTACAGCTCCTCGACCGAAGGCTTCCGGATGGCAAAAGCGCTCCCCTTTTATTCCCGGGACCCTCCCCCACCGGCCCAAAGGCCACCCGCCCCCGACCTGAGCTCCAAAAGAGTTTGGAGGGGCCCAAAACACTCCCAGACATAGGGCAGCACCAACCCATGTCGACTTATGGCAGGGCTCAGACATTCGGTGGGAACAATGGGCATCTCCTTATGGCCAGGGACTTTAAAATGGCACAAGACCCGTTCCACCAAATGGCTGAACCCTTCCAGCAAATGGCTGGACCCTCCCCGGGATTCGGACACTCTCAGCCCCGCTACAAGTTGTCAAAAATACCCCTGCACGGTTCTCCGGAACCGGGGGACGGTCCCCGCACCTCCGCCGGGCCGGCCCCCGTCCTGGAACGCCGGGGGGGGGAGTTATGGAGCTTCTTTACCCGGGATCGGGGCACCGGAACCCGGGCAGGGGCTCAGACATTCGGTGGAACACCTGGACGTCTCCTTATGGCTGGGCACTTTGTAGAGAGGGCACAAGTCCCGTTCCACCGAATGGCTGAACCCTTCCAGCAAATGGCTGGAACCCGCCCCCAGCTCGGTGAACCCGGACCCGGGCAGAGGCTCAGACATTCGGTGGAACCCCTGGACGTCTCCTTATGGCTCGTGCCTCTGGTAAGGCAGCCATTTGGGATCATCACCCTATGATTCCGTAGGTCAAAAGGCCCTCACACCCAAGGCAGACCGCACCGCGGCTCGACAGGTCGAGGCCATTTGGCAGCATGACCTCGTGCTTCCGTATGACTCGCAGACATCCGGCAGCACCACCGTAGGGTCCCTCGTGGCAGGCCTACAGCTCCTCGACCGAAGGGTTCCTGATGGCAACAGCGATCCCCTTTTATTCCCGGGACCCTCCCCCACCGGCCCGAACGCAACCCGCCCCGGACCTGAGCTCCAAGAGATTTTTTCAGGGCCCGACACACTCCCAGACATAGGGCAGCACCGACCCATGTCGACTTATGGCGAACCGGTTCTACAGAACCGGGCCGCTCCAGGCGCCGACGGACCCCGGGCTTTCGTAACCGGGAACCCGCCCGACCTACGCTCCGAACCCCGCGTCTCTGGGACCTCCGGGGACCCCGAACCCGACCCTACCGTCCCTTGGGGTTCCCTGTAGTTCTCGCCGCGGTCTGTCTTCAGAGTAACGCCTCCCGCTGGGTCCCTACCTCGGGGGAACCGTCGCCCGACCGCCCGGAGGGCGGCCGGGCGGCGGGACGCCCGCCTGGGCCCCTCCTAGCCGCCCGTGACCTCTGGAGCTTGACCTTTCGGGCCTGCAGGCCCACGACATCCGGCAGCACCACCTTCGGCTCCCTTGTGGCGGCCCTATAGCTCCTCAACCAAAGGCTTCCGGATGGCAAAAGCGCTCCCCTTTTATTCCCGGGACACTCCCCCACCGGCCCATACGCCACCCGCCCCGGACCTGAGCTCCAAGAGATTTTTTCAGGGCCCAAAACACTTGCAGACATAGGGCAGCACCGACCCATGTCGACTTATGGCAAACCGGTTCTACAGAACCGGGCCGCTCCAGGCGCCGACGGACCCCGGGCTTTTGTAACCGGGAACCCGCCCGACCTACGCTCCGAACCCCGCGTCTCTGGGACCTCCGGGGACCCTGAACCCGACCCTACCATCCCTTGGGGTTCCCTGTAGTTCTCGCCGCGGTCTGTCTTCAGAGTAACGCCTCCCGCTGGGTCCCCACCAAAGGGGAACCGTCGCCCGACCGCCCGGAGGGCGGCCGGGCGGCGGGACGCCCGCCTGGGCCCCTCCTAGCCGCCCGTGACCTCTGGAGCTTGACCTTTCGGGCCTGCAGGCCCGCGACATCCGGCAGCACCACCTTCGGCTCCCTCGTGGCGGCCCTATAGCTCCTTAACCAAAGTCTTCCGGATGGCAAAAGCGCTCCCCTTTTATTCCCGGGACCCTCCCCCACCGGCCCAAAGGCCACCCGCCCCGGACCCGAGCTCCAAAAGATTTTTTCAGGGCCCGACACACTCCCAGACATAGGGCAGCACCGACCCATGTCGACTTATGGCTGCAACCGTCAACCCACGAGGTCACGGATCGACCCCCCAACCCGTGCTTCTTCAAATAACCAAATGTCACCCACACCTCCATCCCGTCGCCCGGTCAAAGGGCCGACGGAAACAAGTCAAGGCAGAGTTAAAAACAAAACTTCAGCTAGAGGAACTCGTACACAATTCCTGTGAAAATGAGAGCCGGACTGAAAGCGCTGTTGTACCCTGCCCCCGTCCCTCGCAGACATAGGGCAGCACCACACCATGTCGACTTATGGCTGAAACCACACACCCACGGGGTCACGGATCGACCCCAAACACGTATTTCTTCAAATAACCAAATGTCCCCATGTGGCTAAAGTGCTTCCTCAGGGCAAAGGTGACCCCCCCGCATCGCTTCCGACCCCCCCAGACCTCCATCCCGCATTTGGAAACGCTTTCCCCATTCGCCTGACTCCACGTGTCAGGAATGAGCCCAAACGGCATCACCCCCGAACTCAGAGAAACCCTCTCCACAGTGGAACACAAGGACCCTTCCAAAACCAATACAAGAGCTCCCCCGAGTGTGTCTGCGAGGACACTGCGGGTCCGCCCGAATGGCTAAAACTGATCCCCAAATCCCCATTCATGTGCTGCACCGTGGCCAGGGGGATCGTCATAGACTCTAGGCAGCAGAAACCGCCATGGCGCAGCATATTCAATGACAGGTTAGGCCATCGGGGATCCATTCCTCTAACCCTAACCCTAACCCTAACCCTAACCCCCTAACCCTAACCCTAACCCTAACCCCTAACCCTAACCCTACTTAGAGGAACGGCCCCAAAACCAGCCATCCGGGAGCATTTCGGGCCCACTTTGAAAAATCGTAGCGGCCGAACCGGACCTCGTGGGACCGCGGGACCCGGGGCGCCCGAAAGAGCACGACCTGGAGAACTCCGTTCCAACTAGACCCGATTTTTAGCGAGCAAGGCGGCCGCGCGGCGGCCGCCCGAAAATCGCAAAGTAGCTCGAAAACACTTTGAACTTTTTCCGAGTGCTGCCTTATGGCGGCTCAAACGGCACTTGCGGGCAACAGACACCAGGTGGCGCAGGACGGTTGGGCGCATGGCTCCCTGCTGCACGGTGGCTAACGTCCCCGAACGGCAGGGATGCCTCCCGGTGGCGAATGCTGCCAAAAAGCGCGGGCACGCTCCCCGGTGTCACCCCCGACGCCATCTGGCAGCAGCACCTCATGCCTTCGAGTGTCTGTCGGCTCCCCCCGCACTCATAACCCCTCCTTTGCCCAGCCTGTCTTTATCTCGGTTCGCAAAGTGGTCCAATAGCCGCGCTCCCACCCGGGACGCCCGGGTTCGCGGCCCGCTTGCACCGGGAACCCTCTTTTGTCTTTTTGGGTGACATAAAGGATCGCTCACTCATGATCCCCAATGGCAACCATCCACCCTATTTCTATTAGTCTACAAAAAGACTTTTCGTATGGGGACTTTAAAATGGCACAAGACCCGTTCCGCCGAATGGCTGGACCCTTCCAGCAAATGGCTGGACCCTCCCCGGGATTCGGACACTCTCAGCCCCGCTACAACTTGTCAAAAATACCCCTGCACGGTTCTCCGGAACCGGGGTACGGTCCCAGGACCTCCGCTGGGCCGGAACTGGTCCTGGAGGACCAGGGGGGAGATATGGAGCTACTTTACCCGGGATCGGGGCACTGGATCCCGGGCGGGGGCTCAGACATTCGGTGGGACCCCTGGGCGTCTCCTTATGGCCAGGGACTTTCAAATGGCACAAGTCCCGTTCCACCAAATGGCTGGACCCTTCCAGCGGATGGCTGAACCCCTACCGGGGACGGGGCAGAGGCCCAGACATTCGGCGGAGCCCCTGGGCGTCTCCTTATGTCTCGTGCCTCTGGTAAGGCAGGAATTTGGCAGCAGCACCTCCTGCTTCCGCATGTCCAGACCCGGACGATGATCCCAGACGTCTACATCACTTGCTATGAGGTCATAAGCGCTATGAGCCAAGGAAACCCGTATGGCTCGAGTAGTCTTGTGGTGGATCTGCTGCGGCGCCCCCCCAGCGACCGGGGTACGATTCCCACAAGCTGCTCAGGCCTTTTCTATCTTTTTGGCCGACCGCAGACATAAGGAGGCGCTTCGGACATAGGGAAGCCTCGACATCCGGACATCCTTTTCAATGGGGCCTCCTTATGTCTCGTGCATCTGGTAAGGCAGCAGCCATTTGGGAGCACCACCCCGTGATTCCGTAGGTCAAGGCCATGTGGCAGCACCACCTCCTGCTTCCGCACGTCCGGACGCTGATGATCCCCTATGTCTACATCACTTGCTATGAGGTCATAAGCGCTATGAGCCAAGGAAACCCACATGGCTCCTGTAGTTTAGCGGTTTAGCCGCCCGGTCTCCGCCCCAGAGACCAGGGTTCGCTTCCCGCTGGCTGCAGAAAGCCTCTTGTTTTTTTATTGTGTTTTAGTTTTTTTTTAATCTTTAGATGAGGTTACAAGTCCTATGAACGTGGTAGACAAACCTGCCTTGATAGCCAGGTGTACAGGAACACCGGCCCCCAGCTGGGAGACCCGGGTTCGATAACGGTCTTGGCTACCGAGGCTTTTGTTTTTGTTTTTTCGGGGGGGGGGGGGATTTAGCTCAAAATGTTGCCAATCACGTGGCTCCGATAGTTTAGGGGTTGATTTTGAGCTCCATTTCAATGATTGTGGTACAGCGAAGAGCGTAACTGCTCCTGTCCTCTTCTTTTTCCGTTCCTGACAGAAAGAGGCACCACGTGGTGCTGCTCAATGGCCGAAATAAGGCAGCACCACGTGGTGCTACTATGTGTCTAAATTACTTGCTACGACGTCATAAGCGCTATGAGCAAAAGGTCACCCGCATGGATCGAGGAGTCTTGTGGTTGAAGGTGCCACGCTTACAATGGATTGGGGCTGCGAAAGGGAGGGAGTATGTGAGAACGTCCGTCTCCGTAGCTCGCTCTGCTTCTCCTTCTCCCCCTCCCTTGTCTTGAGCCGCTAAAGTACAGGATCCACCGAGTCCACCCTTTTCCCGAACCGCTAAATTACAGGATGCAACGAGTGCCTGCGAGAAGCGAAGGGCGCCTTTGGCACCTCTTCCCTCCTGTTGGGGTCGAGAGAAAAATCATGCTCTGCTTCGGGTGATGCGACCGCAAGACTAACCGAGCCCAGAGCACCCGTGGAGGTTCGGGCGGGCGCCCGATAAACCCTAGCCCCGAAAAAGGGGCTCAGACATTCGGTGGAACCCCGGGACGTCTCCTCATGGATGGCTCGTGCCTCTGGTAAGGTAGCCATTTGGGATCATCACCCTATGATTCCGTATGTCCAGATCCGGTTCTACGGAACCGGGACCGCTCAAGGAGGTTCCGTACCCGGGGTTCCGTTACCGGGACCCCGCCTTACCCTGGCCAAAAAACCCCGTGGCTCTGGGACCTCCAGGGAGCTCAACCCTAACCCCACCCCTGATAACCCTAGGTCAAGTCCCCGTTCCACCAAACGGCTGGACCGTTCCAGCAAATGGCCGGAAGCCCTCCCCGGACCCCGGCAGGGGCTCAGACATTCGGTGGGAACCATGGGCGTCTCCTTATGGCCGGGCACTTTAAAATGGCACAAGTCCCGTTCCACCGAATGGCTGGACCCTTCCAGCAAATGGCTGGACCCTCCCCGGGATTCGGACACTCTCAGCCCCGCTACAAGTTGTCAAAAATACCCCTGCACGGTTCTCCGGAACCGGGGGCCGGTCCCAGGACCTCCGCCGGGCCGGCCCCTGTCCTGGAGGACCGGGGGGGGAATTATGGAGCTTCTTTACCCGGGATCGGGGCACCGGAACCCGGGCAGGGGCTCAGACATTCGGTGGAACCCCTGGACGTCTCCTTATGGCTGGGAGATTTAATATGGCACAAGACCCGTTCCACCAAATGGCTGAACCCTTCCAGCAAATGGCTGGACCCTCCCCGGGATTCGGACACTCTCAGCCCCGCTACAAGTTGTCAAAAATACCCCTGCACGGTTCTCCGGAACCGGGGGCCGGTCCCAGGACCTCCGCCGGGCCGTCCCCTGTCCTGGAGGACCGGGGGGGGGAGTTATGGAGCTTCTTTACCCGGGATCGGGGCACCGGAACCCGGGCAGGGGCTCAGACATTCGGTGGAACCCCTGGACGTCTCCTTATGGCTCGTGCCTCTGGTAAGGCAGCCATTTGGGATCATCACCCTATGATTCCGAATGTCAAAAGGCCCTCACACCCAAGACAGACCGCACCGCGGCTCGACAGGTCGAGGCCATTTGGCAGCATGACCTCGTGCTTCCGTATGACTCGCAGACATCCAGCAGCACCCCCTTCTGATCCCTCGTGGCGGGCCTATAGCTCCTCGACCGAAGGCTTCCGGATGGCAAAAGCGCTCCCCTTTTATTCCCGGGACCCTCCCCCACCGGCCCGAACGCCACCCGCCCCCGACCTGAGCTCCAAAACAGTTTTGAGGGGCCCGACACACTCCCAGACATAGGGCAGCACCAACCCATGTCGACTTATGGCAGGGCTCAGACATTCGGTGGGAACCCTGGGCATCTCCTTATGGCCAGGGACTTTAAAATGGCACAAGTCCCGTTCCACCGAATGGCTGAACCCTTCCAGCAAATGGCTGGACCCTCCCCGGGATTCGGACACTCTCAGCCCCGCTACAAGTTGTCAAAAATACCCCTGCACGGTTCTCCGGAACCGGGGGACGGTCCCAGGACCTCCGCCGGGCCGGCCCCCGTCCTGGAGGACCGGGGGGGGGAATTATGGAGCTTCTTTACCCGGGATCGGGGCACCGGAACCCGGGCAGGGGCTCAGACATTCGGTGGAACCCCTGGACGTCTCCTTATGGCTCGTGCCTCTGGTAAGGCAGCCATTTGGGATCATCACCCTATGATTCCGTAGGTCAAAAGGCCCTCACACCCAAGGCAGACCGCACCGCGGCTCGACAGGTCGAGGCCATTTGGCAGCATGACCTCGTGCTTCCGTATGACTCGCAGACATCCGGCAGCACCACCGTAGGGTCCCTCGTGGCAGGCCTACAGCTCCTCGACCGAAGGCTTCCGGATGGCAAAAGCGCTCCCCTTTTATTCCCGGGACCCTCCCCCACCGGCCCAAAGGCCACCCGCCCCCGACCTGAGCTCCAAAAGAGTTTGGAGGGGCCCAAAACACTCCCAGACATAGGGCAGCACCAACCCATGTCGACTTATGGCAGGGCTCAGACATTCGGTGGGAACAATGGGCATCTCCTTATGGCCAGGGACTTTAAAATGGCACAAGACCCGTTCCACCAAATGGCTGAACCCTTCCAGCAAATGGCTGGACCCTCCCCGGGATTCGGACACTCTCAGCCCCGCTACAAGTTGTCAAAAATACCCCTGCACGGTTCTCCGGAACCGGGGGACGGTCCCCGCACCTCCGCCGGGCCGGCCCCCGTCCTGGAACGCCGGGGGGGGGAGTTATGGAGCTTCTTTACCCGGGATCGGGGCACCGGAACCCGGGCAGGGGCTCAGACATTCGGTGGAACACCTGGACGTCTCCTTATGGCTGGGCACTTTGTAGAGAGGGCACAAGTCCCGTTCCACCGAATGGCTGAACCCTTCCAGCAAATGGCTGGAACCCGCCCCCAGCTCGGTGAACCCGGACCCGGGCAGAGGCTCAGACATTCGGTGGAACCCCTGGACGTCTCCTTATGGCTCGTGCCTCTGGTAAGGCAGCCATTTGGGATCATCACCCTATGATTCCGTAGGTCAAAAGGCCCTCACACCCAAGGCAGACCGCACCGCGGCTCGACAGGTCGAGGCCATTTGGCAGCATGACCTCGTGCTTCCGTATGACTCGCAGACATCCGGCAGCACCACCGTAGGGTCCCTCGTGGCAGGCCTACAGCTCCTCGACCGAAGGGTTCCTGATGGCAACAGCGATCCCCTTTTATTCCCGGGACCCTCCCCCACCGGCCCGAACGCAACCCGCCCCGGACCTGAGCTCCAAGAGATTTTTTCAGGGCCCGACACACTCCCAGACATAGGGCAGCACCGACCCATGTCGACTTATGGCGAACCGGTTCTACAGAACCGGGCCGCTCCAGGCGCCGACGGACCCCGGGCTTTCGTAACCGGGAACCCGCCCGACCTACGCTCCGAACCCCGCGTCTCTGGGACCTCCGGGGACCCCGAACCCGACCCTACCGTCCCTTGGGGTTCCCTGTAGTTCTCGCCGCGGTCTGTCTTCAGAGTAACGCCTCCCGCTGGGTCCCTACCTCGGGGGAACCGTCGCCCGACCGCCCGGAGGGCGGCCGGGCGGCGGGACGCCCGCCTGGGCCCCTCCTAGCCGCCCGTGACCTCTGGAGCTTGACCTTTCGGGCCTGCAGGCCCACGACATCCGGCAGCACCACCTTCGGCTCCCTTGTGGCGGCCCTATAGCTCCTCAACCAAAGGCTTCCGGATGGCAAAAGCGCTCCCCTTTTATTCCCGGGACACTCCCCCACCGGCCCATACGCCACCCGCCCCGGACCTGAGCTCCAAGAGATTTTTTCAGGGCCCAAAACACTTGCAGACATAGGGCAGCACCGACCCATGTCGACTTATGGCAAACCGGTTCTACAGAACCGGGCCGCTCCAGGCGCCGACGGACCCCGGGCTTTTGTAACCGGGAACCCGCCCGACCTACGCTCCGAACCCCGCGTCTCTGGGACCTCCGGGGACCCTGAACCCGACCCTACCATCCCTTGGGGTTCCCTGTAGTTCTCGCCGCGGTCTGTCTTCAGAGTAACGCCTCCCGCTGGGTCCCCACCAAAGGGGAACCGTCGCCCGACCGCCCGGAGGGCGGCCGGGCGGCGGGACGCCCGCCTGGGCCCCTCCTAGCCGCCCGTGACCTCTGGAGCTTGACCTTTCGGGCCTGCAGGCCCGCGACATCCGGCAGCACCACCTTCGGCTCCCTCGTGGCGGCCCTATAGCTCCTTAACCAAAGTCTTCCGGATGGCAAAAGCGCTCCCCTTTTATTCCCGGGACCCTCCCCCACCGGCCCAAAGGCCACCCGCCCCGGACCCGAGCTCCAAAAGATTTTTTCAGGGCCCGACACACTCCCAGACATAGGGCAGCACCGACCCATGTCGACTTATGGCTGCAACCGTCAACCCACGAGGTCACGGATCGACCCCCCAACCCGTGCTTCTTCAAATAACCAAATGTCACCCACACCTCCATCCCGTCGCCCGGTCAAAGGGCCGACGGAAACAAGTCAAGGCAGAGTTAAAAACAAAACTTCAGCTAGAGGAACTCGTACACAATTCCTGTGAAAATGAGAGCCGGACTGAAAGCGCTGTTGTACCCTGCCCCCGTCCCTCGCAGACATAGGGCAGCACCACACCATGTCGACTTATGGCTGAAACCACACACCCACGGGGTCACGGATCGACCCCAAACACGTATTTCTTCAAATAACCAAATGTCCCCATGTGGCTAAAGTGCTTCCTCAGGGCAAAGGTGACCCCCCCGCATCGCTTCCGACCCCCCCAGACCTCCATCCCGCATTTGGAAACGCTTTCCCCATTCGCCTGACTCCACGTGTCAGGAATGAGCCCAAACGGCATCACCCCCGAACTCAGAGAAACCCTCTCCACAGTGGAACACAAGGACCCTTCCAAAACCAATACAAGAGCTCCCCCGAGTGTGTCTGCGAGGACACTGCGGGTCCGCCCGAATGGCTAAAACTGATCCCCAAATCCCCATTCATGTGCTGCACCGTGGCCAGGGGGATCGTCATAGACTCTAGGCAGCAGAAACCGCCATGGCGCAGCATATTCAATGACAGGTTAGGCCATCGGGGATCCATTCCTCTAACCCTAACCCTAACCCTAACCCTACCCTAACCCTAACCCTAACCCTTACCCTAACCCTACCCTAACCCTAACCCCTAACCCTAACCCTAACCCCTAACCCTAGGGTTACACTTAGAAAAATTTTCAAAAAATTTTCGGTCAGTACTTAGGTCGACTTTTGTATTTTTTTTACTAAGGTCAAAGTCACATGATATGCATATCAACGGACTCAGGGGGCGCTCCTGAGCACGTAGGTACCACTCCCGTCACGATCGGACAAGGTTTTGCACAAAGTGTCTTGGACACACATGATATGTATATCCACGGACTCAGGGGGCGCTGCTGAGCACGACGGTACCACTCCCGTTCCGATCGGACAAAGTATGGGGACTTAGTGTCCTGATGAAGTTCCAAAAAATCACCTCCAGGAGTACCTCCAGTGGCCTCAGGGGGCGCCAAAACGCGCTCTAGTGAGGTTCCCACAGTAAGGCCCAAGGACGACACTTAGTGCGTTTTTCGAAAAATTAAAGTTCAATGATCCCCCATGATCCGCATATCCACGGACTCGGGGGGACGCCCTGAGCACGTACGTACCACTCCCAGCTCGCTACGTCACTCCTAGCCAGAGATATGACATCACCAAAAATGAATGGGAGTCTATGGCAGCTATAGGAAGGGGAGGGGCTAGGACCACCAAACTCGGTGGGGAGGTGGGGGCCCCCGAGGGGTCCCTATGGACCATGGTTTGACCTCGTGACCTCCTTTAGTTTTCGAGTTATTTTGAGTGATCCACTTTTTCAAATGAATGGGAGTCTATGGCAGCTACCATAAGGAAACAAGCCACGCCCACCAAACTTTGATAGGTTGTAGGTCCCCTCAGGGGGCGTGTCTGTGCCAAGTATCAGCCCCCTAGCTCATTTACTTTTTGAGATATTTTGAGTGATCCAAGTCATTTTCTGGCTTTCATCCCTTATCCTAACCCTAACCCTAACCCTAACCCTAACCCTACCCAACCCGCAACACTCGTCCTAACCAGCCAGTGCCTCCCGCCTGGGTTCTTCTTCAGTGTCCTGTCTTCTCTGTGGTGACCATGGGATCCCTCCACACCTGTTTAAAACACAGAAACAATCAAGGATTAGTGCCTAAACCTAAAGTCCCATTCCCTTGCCTAATCCTAACCTTTGACCCCCTCCTAATTTGAATATCTTTCTTTATGCCCTTACCAAAGATTTTTCTCTAACCCTAACCATCCTAATTTGTATATTTTTTTTTTTTTTTTTTTTTTTTTTTTTTTTTTTTTTTTTTTTTATGCCCTTACCAAAGATTTTTTTCTAACCCTAACCACTTAAAACTATGCATTATTAACCCTAATTTATAATTTTAACCCTAAATGTAAATATTTCCCCTAACCAAAATCCCTAAACACTCACGCTGTGCATCACCTGTCTTAATTTATATGTTTGACTTTTATTTTTAATCCTGAACGGTTGAATAAAAGTTGTTTAAAACCTAATTTTTATTAAAACATGTATATATAATGTAAATATTGAACTATCCTTGTAAATATGTAAATATGTTGCATAATTTTATTGATTTTCTATGGTTTTGCCATCCTGACCTGTAAATATGTTTGTTGGCCTTCCACTGCACTGGATACAGTTCCTTTTTTTGACCAGTAGGGGGCGGGAGCGCTATTTGGTGTTTGTATATGTTTAAATCTCCTCCTCAGCCTCCCCCCTCCCTTCCTGTTCTATGACGTGTTACCTGCACTCGTTCGGCCAATCAGAGCCAACTGTTTATTCTGCTTGTTTGAAGTGCGAAATTTGAAACTGTTCTGCTTTATATACTTGAATCTTAACCGATGTTCTTAGTTGAGACAGCAGACTGCCTGATGAAGGTTTAATTTTGACCGAAACGTCGCGTTTTGTTTGCTTGTCTCGTGTTCTGAATAAAATAAGTGCCGAACGGCCTTAAAAGCAGTTCAGTTTTCCCGATTTTTCATTTATTCTATTTTAGTTAATTTTTATTTTTTCATTTAATCACAGTTTAGATTTTTTTATAAAACTTTTTTTATCATCCATCCAAAATGGTTTGGAATTCTGATCCTCTGGATTATGAGGATGACAACTGGACAACAGTCCACTACCACCGCGGCAGACAACGCAACCGGCAACTGGAGAACCGCTACCTCCGGAGCTACGAAGCGGCACCGAACAACTGGGACCCCCCTCAACAACGCTGGAGGCCCAGCTATGCTTCGGTGACCCGCTACCCCACGGCGGATCGCAGCAGAAGCTCCGGTCCACAACACCGCCAGCGGCAGTACCCTCCTTCCCGACACGGCGGATCCTTCCAGCCACGTCAGAGGTACCCTCCGCAACGCCGTGAGCCGCGTCCTTATGGTCGCGATGTGGACTTCCGACCACAACCATACCGCTCCCAGCCCCGCAACCAGTACCGCCAACCACGTACTGACTCCCGGGGCTGGAACAACAACGGAGCACCACGTCGGAACCACAACCAGCAGCATCAGCACCAGCAACATCAGTGGCAACAGCAGCAGCGCCAGCAACGGAGACAGCAGCGACAGCAGCCTCAGCAGCGGCAGCAACGCCAGCCCCAACCACGCCCAGCACCACGGAACAGGCCGAACCGCACCGAATACCAGCAATCGGACGACCCGGACTTTACCGTTAAGGTCAGATCCCTACACAGGCTGCTTAAAGCCACCCACCACCTCAACAATGTATCCCAGAAAGATCGTGACCCACCGGCCATCCAGCGGATCACCATCAACCTGGCTGAGGCGATCAAACCTGCCAATCCATCAATTAAAACACTCGATTTAATTGATGGAAATGCCAGGAACTGGGCCTTCAACACAATGTGCATCCTGAGGCAACACTATCAGGATGTGCAAGAAGAAGAAAAACAGCTGCTTCTGGCACTAGGTGGCGACATGCTGCAACCGCTGGAGGTTGCTGTGAAATGGGCCAAACGCAACCTGGGCAAAAGATTCAACCCATCTGTAGCAGATGATGTCCAGGCTTACCTGCTGGCCTCAGATGATGATGGGGCTCCCCCCTCTCCTGCTGGATCCTCTGCTGCTTCCTCCTCCTCCTCATCCAACCCATCCTCTCGGCACCTGAATACAGAGGATGATGGGCCACCTCAGCAAGCTGCAGAAACAGAGGGTGAACCTGCTGATCACCCTCCACCAACTCAAGCTGCAACTACAGAGGAGGAGGATGAATATGATTACTTCCACCGTTCCCCCTCCCAACCGGTGGTCCCTCGATCTTCCCCCTCCTCTTCCTCCTCCTCTCCCTCCCCCCCTCCTCCCCCACCCCCTAGACCTGTCATGTCAACCACAGCTACCATGACAGATCCTCCCCAAAATGACTGGTCACCTGTGACATCTGTGAGGAGCCTGGATGCAGCATGCAGCCCCCCTCCCCCTCACCATGCAGCAGAGAACATCACTCCTCTGCCCCAACGTCAGCAGGACCCAGCCAGAGAAACCACCTCTGTCCCCCGGAGAACAGCTCAAACCCCTGTGCCTGCTCCTCCACAGAGAAGGTCAACTCCTGCTCTAGATGAGGACATCTCCTTTGTGGCTGAGTTCCTGCAGGAGGAGCTCCAGAGATACAGATCTCCATCTACCCGCTCCTCCACCCCCACACCCTCCCTTCGTGAAGTTCGAATGACCTCTCTGCGACCCAGGATGGCCCCCATCCAACGCAGGCTACAGGTCAGCACTCAACGTAAGCTCACGTTTGGTGTTCCTGCCTCTGTCTCCTCCACGGCCGGCCCCACGGGCCCTTCTGTCGGCCGGGCCCTGATGACAGCCGGGCAGGAGGGCGTCCTGTCCAAGACCAGGAACTGGGCCCTCAACCTCGACAGCAGATGTGTCATCATCGGAGACTCCAACGTAGCGAGGTTCCCGAACGTGAGCAACCCTGATCTGCAGGTCATCAGCTTCTCCGGTGCCAGATGGAGACATCTGACACACCTGTTTGGAAGAACGCAGATCAACGAGGGTGTCGAGCGTCTGATCCTCTCTCTGGGGATCAACCACAGATCCCAGAGAAACAAGGAAGCTGTTGTGAGAGAGATGAAGGCGGCTGTGAGAGCTGCCAGGACCAAGTGTCCTAATGCAGATGTTTATGTTCCTGAGGTCAACTTCTCATCTGCTCTGCCTCAACATGAACAGGCAATCCTCTCTCACCTGAACACTCACATCATGCAGCTTCCTCTCTACATCCCTGCACTGAAGAAGACGTCCTTCACGGTGGCCAGGGACAGAATCCACTGGACCAAGGCCACTGCATCCCGTCTTCTCAACCACTGGGGTGAGTGGTTAAAATAGATTGCCCTGAGAGCCTTGGAGAGAAGGAAGGGCACTCTCAGATTGTACATAATAATATCTGTAATCTTTCAAAATCCTTTATTCTGAGTGATGCACAGCGTTCCCTTTTGAGCAGAGGTCTAACCTTCATTCCTAGTCAGGTTGACAATAAACAAATAACTAAAATGCAAATGAGGTTTGAATTACAAAAGTATCACAGAAGAATTAAACTAGCAGTGTATTACAAGGATGATGTATCTAACAGTAATAAGAACCTACCTTTCTTACCTGAATCCGACTGGTCTCCTCCAATCGACGCTCTTCCTCCTGAGGTGGGAAAATTAATTAATAAAGATCTAAAATACCTAGATAAAAACTTTAAATTTAGTAAAACCATACCTAACCTAACTATAGAAGAAAGCAAAGCACTTAAAGAATTAATGGATAACAAGAATATAATAATTAAACCTGCTGATAAAGGCAGTGCTATTGTGATTATGGATAGAGAACAGTACCTGTGGGAGGGCTATAAACAATTATACAATCAAACATATTATAAGAAATTGGATGCTCCTATTTATAAAGAAACAGCCCCCCTAATTAGAAAAATAATTGACAATCTACATAAAAAGAAATTCATTAATGCTAAACAAAAATCTTACCTGCTTGGGCCTCCTGAACCCAGAGCCAGGAGATTTTATTTGCTCCCTAAAATACACAAAAAAAGAGAAGCTTGGAGCAAGAAAAATGAGATCCCACATGGAAGACCAATTGTTTCAGACTGTGGGAGTGAAACATATAACACAGCAGAATTTATTGATCATTATTTATACCCTCTATCCATATTACACAAAAGCTATATTAAAGATACCTATGATTTTATTGAAAAAATCAAATTAATTTCCCTACCTCAGGACTCTATTCTATTTACCATTGACATAGACAGTTTGTACACTAACATTGATATAAATGAAGGAATTAGTTGCATTAAAAGAATATTCTTTAAGTACCCAGATTCGAGGAGGCCAGATCGTGAATTAATCCAGCTGCTGGAGATCAACCTGAAAAGGAATGACTTTGTTTTTGACGGAAACTTCTTCCTGCAAGTGAAAGGTACAGCCATGGGTAAAAAATTTGCACCTGCCTATGCAAATATATTCATGGCTGACTGGGAGGAGGGTGCCCTCAGCACTTGCAGAAAGACCCCTTTATTTTATTTCAGATACCTGGACGACATCTGGGGGGTCTGGACTCATTCTGAAGAAGACTTTAAGGAATTCCTCAATCATTTAAACACATACAATCCCTCCATTACAGTCAAGTCCACTACAAGCGTTAAAGCGGTAGATTTTCTGGACACAACCACCTTTAAAGGACCAAATTTTGACACGACACACAAATTGGATATCAAGGTTTTTTTCAAAGAAACAGACACACATGCCCTCTTATTTAAAACCAGTTATCACCCAAGGCACACATATGCCGGCCTCATCAAGTCACAACTCCTCAGATTCCACAGGATATGTACGCAGAGAGCAGATTTTGAGGAGGCTGTTAAGATCCTGTTCTCTGCACTTTCCAAAAGAGGATATTCCAGGACTTTCCTCAGGGCATGTAGGAAAGGCTTCCTTGAGTCCAGACCCCCCGATCCGTCTCCCCTACTTCCTCTGATCACAACCTTCACCTCTTCAGCAGGCCAATTTGTATATAATATTAAACAAAATTTCACCAAATTCCAATCAGAAACCTCTTTACTTCAAAATTATAGAATAATTGCGGCATATAAAAGGAACAAAAATTTGAGAGACTTCCTAGTTAAAGCTGAAGTCAAACCTCTGGAGAAACCCAAGGTGAAAGGTCAGAGTGATTTTTTCAAACAGTTGAGTTGGGTACAAAATAAATTTAACAACACAATTTTTAAATTAGATCAATTAGGCCACCCTAAATTAAAAAATTGTGTTTATCTAATCACATGTAAAATTTGTAAAATGAATTATGTCGGCGAAACGGGAAACACCCTCCTCACCCGTTTTGTCCAACACAGACATAATATTCAAAAGCAAAAAAAGACACATGTACCCCTAATTCGACACTTTATTAGGCACGGTTGGACCTCTGTTTCGGCTCTGGTGCTGAACTCCAACCCGGCGTGGTCTCCGGCCCAGAGGAGGAGAGCTGAAAGGCTCTGGATCCACAGGTTGGACACTAAGATCCCCAGGGGCCTCAACGAGAGATAGGCTGCACTGTTGATTCTCCGGGCGGGACGTGCCCGTGCATCTGGGCGGGGTAGAGGGTAAGAGGCATTGGTTTGGGGAACCAATATTGGTTTCCTGACCTTTGACCTTGAACCCAAACCCTGCTCCAACCCGCAACACTCGTCCTAACCAGCCAGTGCCTCCCGCCTGGGTTCTTCTTCAGTGTCCTGTCTTCTCTGTGGTGACCATGGGATCCCTCCACACCTGTTTAAAACACAGAAACAATCAAGGATTAGTGCCTAAACCTAAAGTCCCATTCCCTTGCCTAATCCTAACCTTTGACCCCCTCCTAATTTGAATATCTTTCTTTATGCCCTTACCAAAGATTTTTCTCTAACCCTAACCATCCTAATTTGTATATTTTTTTTTTTTTTTATGCCCTTACCAAAGATTTTTTTCTAACCCTAACCACTTAAAACTATGCATTATTAACCCTAATTTATAATTTTAACCCTAAATGTAAATATTTCCCCTAACCAAAATCCCTAAACACTCACGCTGTGCATCACCTGTCTTAATTTATATGTTTGACTTTTATTTTTAATCCTGAACGGTTGAATAAAAGTTGTTTAAAACCTAATTTTTATTAAAACATGTATATATAATGTAAATATTGAACTATCCTTGTAAATATGTAAATATGTTGCATAATTTTATTGATTTTCTATGGTTTTGCCATCCTGACCTGTAAATATGTTTGTTGGCCTTCCACTGCACTGGATACAGTTCCTTTTTTTGACCAGTAGGGGGCGGGAGCGCTATTTGGTGTTTGTATATGTTTAAATCTCCTCCTCAGCCTCCCCCCTCCCTTCCTGTTCTATGACGTGTTACCTGCACTCGTTCGGCCAATCAGAGCCAACTGTTTATTCTGCTTGTTTGAAGTGCGAAATTTGAAACTGTTCTGCTTTATATACTTGAATCTTAACCGATGTTCTTAGTTGAGACAGCAGACTGCCTGATGAAGGTTTAATTTTGACCGAAACGTCGCGTTTTGTTTGCTTGTCTCGTGTTCTGAATAAAATAAGTGCCGAACGGCCTTAAAAGCAGTTCAGTTTTCCCGATTTTTCATTTATTCTATTTTAGTTAATTTTTATTTTTTCATTTAATCACAGTTTAGATTTTTTTATAAAACTTTTTTTATCATCCATCCAAAATGGTTTGGAATTCTGATCCTCTGGATTATGAGGATGACAACTGGACAACAGTCCACTACCACCGCGGCAGACAACGCAACCGGCAACTGGAGAACCGCTACCTCCGGAGCTACGAAGCGGCACCGAACAACTGGGACCCCCCTCAACAACGCTGGAGGCCCAGCTATGCTTCGGTGACCCGCTACCCCACGGCGGATCGCAGCAGAAGCTCCGGTCCACAACACCGCCAGCGGCAGTACCCTCCTTCCCGACACGGCGGATCCTTCCAGCCACGTCAGAGGTACCCTCCGCAACGCCGTGAGCCGCGTCCTTATGGTCGCGATGTGGACTTCCGACCACAACCATACCGCTCCCAGCCCCGCAACCAGTACCGCCAACCACGTACTGACTCCCGGGGCTGGAACAACAACGGAGCACCACGTCGGAACCACAACCAGCAGCATCAGCACCAGCAACATCAGTGGCAACAGCAGCAGCGCCAGCAACGGAGACAGCAGCGACAGCAGCCTCAGCAGCGGCAGCAACGCCAGCCCCAACCACGCCCAGCACCACGGAACAGGCCGAACCGCACCGAATACCAGCAATCGGACGACCCGGACTTTACCGTTAAGGTCAGATCCCTACACAGGCTGCTTAAAGCCACCCACCACCTCAACAATGTATCCCAGAAAGATCGTGACCCACCGGCCATCCAGCGGATCACCATCAACCTGGCTGAGGCGATCAAACCTGCCAATCCATCAATTAAAACACTCGATTTAATTGATGGAAATGCCAGGAACTGGGCCTTCAACACAATGTGCATCCTGAGGCAACACTATCAGGATGTGCAAGAAGAAGAAAAACAGCTGCTTCTGGCACTAGGTGGCGACATGCTGCAACCGCTGGAGGTTGCTGTGAAATGGGCCAAACGCAACCTGGGCAAAAGATTCAACCCATCTGTAGCAGATGATGTCCAGGCTTACCTGCTGGCCTCAGATGATGATGGGGCTCCCCCCTCTCCTGCTGGATCCTCTGCTGCTTCCTCCTCCTCCTCATCCAACCCATCCTCTCGGCACCTGAATACAGAGGATGATGGGCCACCTCAGCAAGCTGCAGAAACAGAGGGTGAACCTGCTGATCACCCTCCACCAACTCAAGCTGCAACTACAGAGGAGGAGGATGAATATGATTACTTCCACCGTTCCCCCTCCCAACCGGTGGTCCCTCGATCTTCCCCCTCCTCTTCCTCCTCCTCTCCCTCCCCCCCTCCTCCCCCACCCCCTAGACCTGTCATGTCAACCACAGCTACCATGACAGATCCTCCCCAAAATGACTGGTCACCTGTGACATCTGTGAGGAGCCTGGATGCAGCATGCAGCCCCCCTCCCCCTCACCATGCAGCAGAGAACATCACTCCTCTGCCCCAACGTCAGCAGGACCCAGCCAGAGAAACCACCTCTGTCCCCCGGAGAACAGCTCAAACCCCTGTGCCTGCTCCTCCACAGAGAAGGTCAACTCCTGCTCTAGATGAGGACATCTCCTTTGTGGCTGAGTTCCTGCAGGAGGAGCTCCAGAGATACAGATCTCCATCTACCCGCTCCTCCACCCCCACACCCTCCCTTCGTGAAGTTCGAATGACCTCTCTGCGACCCAGGATGGCCCCCATCCAACGCAGGCTACAGGTCAGCACTCAACGTAAGCTCACGTTTGGTGTTCCTGCCTCTGTCTCCTCCACGGCCGGCCCCACGGGCCCTTCTGTCGGCCGGGCCCTGATGACAGCCGGGCAGGAGGGCGTCCTGTCCAAGACCAGGAACTGGGCCCTCAACCTCGACAGCAGATGTGTCATCATCGGAGACTCCAACGTAGCGAGGTTCCCGAACGTGAGCAACCCTGATCTGCAGGTCATCAGCTTCTCCGGTGCCAGATGGAGACATCTGACACACCTGTTTGGAAGAACGCAGATCAACGAGGGTGTCGAGCGTCTGATCCTCTCTCTGGGGATCAACCACAGATCCCAGAGAAACAAGGAAGCTGTTGTGAGAGAGATGAAGGCGGCTGTGAGAGCTGCCAGGACCAAGTGTCCTAATGCAGATGTTTATGTTCCTGAGGTCAACTTCTCATCTGCTCTGCCTCAACATGAACAGGCAATCCTCTCTCACCTGAACACTCACATCATGCAGCTTCCTCTCTACATCCCTGCACTGAAGAAGACGTCCTTCACGGTGGCCAGGGACAGAATCCACTGGACCAAGGCCACTGCATCCCGTCTTCTCAACCACTGGGGTGAGTGGTTAAAATAGATTGCCCTGAGAGCCTTGGAGAGAAGGAAGGGCACTCTCAGATTGTACATAATAATATCTGTAATCTTTCAAAATCCTTTATTCTGAGTGATGCACAGCGTTCCCTTTTGAGCAGAGGTCTAACCTTCATTCCTAGTCAGGTTGACAATAAACAAATAACTAAAATGCAAATGAGGTTTGAATTACAAAAGTATCACAGAAGAATTAAACTAGCAGTGTATTACAAGGATGATGTATCTAACAGTAATAAGAACCTACCTTTCTTACCTGAATCCGACTGGTCTCCTCCAATCGACGCTCTTCCTCCTGAGGTGGGAAAATTAATTAATAAAGATCTAAAATACCTAGATAAAAACTTTAAATTTAGTAAAACCATACCTAACCTAACTATAGAAGAAAGCAAAGCACTTAAAGAATTAATGGATAACAAGAATATAATAATTAAACCTGCTGATAAAGGCAGTGCTATTGTGATTATGGATAGAGAACAGTACCTGTGGGAGGGCTATAAACAATTATACAATCAAACATATTATAAGAAATTGGATGCTCCTATTTATAAAGAAACAGCCCCCCTAATTAGAAAAATAATTGACAATCTACATAAAAAGAAATTCATTAATGCTAAACAAAAATCTTACCTGCTTGGGCCTCCTGAACCCAGAGCCAGGAGATTTTATTTGCTCCCTAAAATACACAAAAAAAGAGAAGCTTGGAGCAAGAAAAATGAGATCCCACATGGAAGACCAATTGTTTCAGACTGTGGGAGTGAAACATATAACACAGCAGAATTTATTGATCATTATTTATACCCTCTATCCATATTACACAAAAGCTATATTAAAGATACCTATGATTTTATTGAAAAAATCAAATTAATTTCCCTACCTCAGGACTCTATTCTATTTACCATTGACATAGACAGTTTGTACACTAACATTGATATAAATGAAGGAATTAGTTGCATTAAAAGAATATTCTTTAAGTACCCAGATTCGAGGAGGCCAGATCGTGAATTAATCCAGCTGCTGGAGATCAACCTGAAAAGGAATGACTTTGTTTTTGACGGAAACTTCTTCCTGCAAGTGAAAGGTACAGCCATGGGTAAAAAATTTGCACCTGCCTATGCAAATATATTCATGGCTGACTGGGAGGAGGGTGCCCTCAGCACTTGCAGAAAGACCCCTTTATTTTATTTCAGATACCTGGACGACATCTGGGGGGTCTGGACTCATTCTGAAGAAGACTTTAAGGAATTCCTCAATCATTTAAACACATACAATCCCTCCATTACAGTCAAGTCCACTACAAGCGTTAAAGCGGTAGATTTTCTGGACACAACCACCTTTAAAGGACCAAATTTTGACACGACACACAAATTGGATATCAAGGTTTTTTTCAAAGAAACAGACACACATGCCCTCTTATTTAAAACCAGTTATCACCCAAGGCACACATATGCCGGCCTCATCAAGTCACAACTCCTCAGATTCCACAGGATATGTACGCAGAGAGCAGATTTTGAGGAGGCTGTTAAGATCCTGTTCTCTGCACTTTCCAAAAGAGGATATTCCAGGACTTTCCTCAGGGCATGTAGGAAAGGCTTCCTTGAGTCCAGACCCCCCGATCCGTCTCCCCTACTTCCTCTGATCACAACCTTCACCTCTTCAGCAGGCCAATTTGTATATAATATTAAACAAAATTTCACCAAATTCCAATCAGAAACCTCTTTACTTCAAAATTATAGAATAATTGCGGCATATAAAAGGAACAAAAATTTGAGAGACTTCCTAGTTAAAGCTGAAGTCAAACCTCTGGAGAAACCCAAGGTGAAAGGTCAGAGTGATTTTTTCAAACAGTTGAGTTGGGTACAAAATAAATTTAACAACACAATTTTTAAATTAGATCAATTAGGCCACCCTAAATTAAAAAATTGTGTTTATCTAATCACATGTAAAATTTGTAAAATGAATTATGTCGGCGAAACGGGAAACACCCTCCTCACCCGTTTTGTCCAACACAGACATAATATTCAAAAGCAAAAAAAGACACATGTACCCCTAATTCGACACTTTATTAGGCACGGTTGGACCTCTGTTTCGGCTCTGGTGCTGAACTCCAACCCGGCGTGGTCTCCGGCCCAGAGGAGGAGAGCTGAAAGGCTCTGGATCCACAGGTTGGACACTAAGATCCCCAGGGGCCTCAACGAGAGATAGGCTGCACTGTTGATTCTCCGGGCGGGACGTGCCCGTGCATCTGGGCGGGGTAGAGGGTAAGAGGCATTGGTTTGGGGAACCAATATTGGTTTCCTGACCTTTGACCTTGAACCCAAACCCTGCTCCAACCCGCAACACTCGTCCTAACCAGCCAGTGCCTCCCGCCTGGGTTCTTCTTCAGTGTCCTGTCTTCTCTGTGGTGACCATGGGATCCCTCCACACCTGTTTAAAACACAGAAACAATCAAGGATTAGTGCCTAAACCTAAAGTCCCATTCCCTTGCCTAATCCTAACCTTTGACCCCCTCCTAATTTGAATATCTTTCTTTATGCCCTTACCAAAGATTTTTCTCTAACCCTAACCATCCTAATTTGTATATTTTTCTTTTATGCCCTTACCAAAGATTTTTTTCTAACCCTAACCACTTAAAACTATGCATTATTAACCCTAATTTATAATTTTAACCCTAAATGTAAATATTTCCCCTAACCAAAATCCCTAAACACTCACGCTGTGCATCACCTGTCTTAATTTATATGTTTGACTTTTATTTTTAATCCTGAACGGTTGAATAAAAGTTGTTTAAAACCTAATTTTTATTAAAACATGTATATATAATGTAAATATTGAACTATCCTTGTAAATATGTAAATATGTTGCATAATTTTATTGATTTTCTATGGTTTTGCCATCCTGACCTGTAAATATGTTTGTTGGCCTTCCACTGCACTGGATACAGTTCCTTTTTTTGACCAGTAGGGGGCGGGAGCGCTATTTGGTGTTTGTATATGTTTAAATCTCCTCCTCAGCCTCCCCCCTCCCTTCCTGTTCTATGACGTGTTACCTGCACTCGTTCGGCCAATCAGAGCCAACTGTTTATTCTGCTTGTTTGAAGTGCGAAATTTGAAACTGTTCTGCTTTATATACTTGAATCTTAACCGATGTTCTTAGTTGAGACAGCAGACTGCCTGATGAAGGTTTAATTTTGACCGAAACGTCGCGTTTTGTTTGCTTGTCTCGTGTTCTGAATAAAATAAGTGCCGAACGGCCTTAAAAGCAGTTCAGTTTTCCCGATTTTTCATTTATTCTATTTTAGTTAATTTTTATTTTTTCATTTAATCACAGTTTAGATTTTTTTATAAAACTTTTTTTATCATCCATCCAAAATGGTTTGGAATTCTGATCCTCTGGATTATGAGGATGACAACTGGACAACAGTCCACTACCACCGCGGCAGACAACGCAACCGGCAACTGGAGAACCGCTACCTCCGGAGCTACGAAGCGGCACCGAACAACTGGGACCCCCCTCAACAACGCTGGAGGCCCAGCTATGCTTCGGTGACCCGCTACCCCACGGCGGATCGCAGCAGAAGCTCCGGTCCACAACACCGCCAGCGGCAGTACCCTCCTTCCCGACACGGCGGATCCTTCCAGCCACGTCAGAGGTACCCTCCGCAACGCCGTGAGCCGCGTCCTTATGGTCGCGATGTGGACTTCCGACCACAACCATACCGCTCCCAGCCCCGCAACCAGTACCGCCAACCACGTACTGACTCCCGGGGCTGGAACAACAACGGAGCACCACGTCGGAACCACAACCAGCAGCATCAGCACCAGCAACATCAGTGGCAACAGCAGCAGCGCCAGCAACGGAGACAGCAGCGACAGCAGCCTCAGCAGCGGCAGCAACGCCAGCCCCAACCACGCCCAGCACCACGGAACAGGCCGAACCGCACCGAATACCAGCAATCGGACGACCCGGACTTTACCGTTAAGGTCAGATCCCTACACAGGCTGCTTAAAGCCACCCACCACCTCAACAATGTATCCCAGAAAGATCGTGACCCACCGGCCATCCAGCGGATCACCATCAACCTGGCTGAGGCGATCAAACCTGCCAATCCATCAATTAAAACACTCGATTTAATTGATGGAAATGCCAGGAACTGGGCCTTCAACACAATGTGCATCCTGAGGCAACACTATCAGGATGTGCAAGAAGAAGAAAAACAGCTGCTTCTGGCACTAGGTGGCGACATGCTGCAACCGCTGGAGGTTGCTGTGAAATGGGCCAAACGCAACCTGGGCAAAAGATTCAACCCATCTGTAGCAGATGATGTCCAGGCTTACCTGCTGGCCTCAGATGATGATGGGGCTCCCCCCTCTCCTGCTGGATCCTCTGCTGCTTCCTCCTCCTCCTCATCCAACCCATCCTCTCGGCACCTGAATACAGAGGATGATGGGCCACCTCAGCAAGCTGCAGAAACAGAGGGTGAACCTGCTGATCACCCTCCACCAACTCAAGCTGCAACTACAGAGGAGGAGGATGAATATGATTACTTCCACCGTTCCCCCTCCCAACCGGTGGTCCCTCGATCTTCCCCCTCCTCTTCCTCCTCCTCTCCCTCCCCCCCTCCTCCCCCACCCCCTAGACCTGTCATGTCAACCACAGCTACCATGACAGATCCTCCCCAAAATGACTGGTCACCTGTGACATCTGTGAGGAGCCTGGATGCAGCATGCAGCCCCCCTCCCCCTCACCATGCAGCAGAGAACATCACTCCTCTGCCCCAACGTCAGCAGGACCCAGCCAGAGAAACCACCTCTGTCCCCCGGAGAACAGCTCAAACCCCTGTGCCTGCTCCTCCACAGAGAAGGTCAACTCCTGCTCTAGATGAGGACATCTCCTTTGTGGCTGAGTTCCTGCAGGAGGAGCTCCAGAGATACAGATCTCCATCTACCCGCTCCTCCACCCCCACACCCTCCCTTCGTGAAGTTCGAATGACCTCTCTGCGACCCAGGATGGCCCCCATCCAACGCAGGCTACAGGTCAGCACTCAACGTAAGCTCACGTTTGGTGTTCCTGCCTCTGTCTCCTCCACGGCCGGCCCCACGGGCCCTTCTGTCGGCCGGGCCCTGATGACAGCCGGGCAGGAGGGCGTCCTGTCCAAGACCAGGAACTGGGCCCTCAACCTCGACAGCAGATGTGTCATCATCGGAGACTCCAACGTAGCGAGGTTCCCGAACGTGAGCAACCCTGATCTGCAGGTCATCAGCTTCTCCGGTGCCAGATGGAGACATCTGACACACCTGTTTGGAAGAACGCAGATCAACGAGGGTGTCGAGCGTCTGATCCTCTCTCTGGGGATCAACCACAGATCCCAGAGAAACAAGGAAGCTGTTGTGAGAGAGATGAAGGCGGCTGTGAGAGCTGCCAGGACCAAGTGTCCTAATGCAGATGTTTATGTTCCTGAGGTCAACTTCTCATCTGCTCTGCCTCAACATGAACAGGCAATCCTCTCTCACCTGAACACTCACATCATGCAGCTTCCTCTCTACATCCCTGCACTGAAGAAGACGTCCTTCACGGTGGCCAGGGACAGAATCCACTGGACCAAGGCCACTGCATCCCGTCTTCTCAACCACTGGGGTGAGTGGTTAAAATAGATTGCCCTGAGAGCCTTGGAGAGAAGGAAGGGCACTCTCAGATTGTACATAATAATATCTGTAATCTTTCAAAATCCTTTATTCTGAGTGATGCACAGCGTTCCCTTTTGAGCAGAGGTCTAACCTTCATTCCTAGTCAGGTTGACAATAAACAAATAACTAAAATGCAAATGAGGTTTGAATTACAAAAGTATCACAGAAGAATTAAACTAGCAGTGTATTACAAGGATGATGTATCTAACAGTAATAAGAACCTACCTTTCTTACCTGAATCCGACTGGTCTCCTCCAATCGACGCTCTTCCTCCTGAGGTGGGAAAATTAATTAATAAAGATCTAAAATACCTAGATAAAAACTTTAAATTTAGTAAAACCATACCTAACCTAACTATAGAAGAAAGCAAAGCACTTAAAGAATTAATGGATAACAAGAATATAATAATTAAACCTGCTGATAAAGGCAGTGCTATTGTGATTATGGATAGAGAACAGTACCTGTGGGAGGGCTATAAACAATTATACAATCAAACATATTATAAGAAATTGGATGCTCCTATTTATAAAGAAACAGCCCCCCTAATTAGAAAAATAATTGACAATCTACATAAAAAGAAATTCATTAATGCTAAACAAAAATCTTACCTGCTTGGGCCTCCTGAACCCAGAGCCAGGAGATTTTATTTGCTCCCTAAAATACACAAAAAAAGAGAAGCTTGGAGCAAGAAAAATGAGATCCCACATGGAAGACCAATTGTTTCAGACTGTGGGAGTGAAACATATAACACAGCAGAATTTATTGATCATTATTTATACCCTCTATCCATATTACACAAAAGCTATATTAAAGATACCTATGATTTTATTGAAAAAATCAAATTAATTTCCCTACCTCAGGACTCTATTCTATTTACCATTGACATAGACAGTTTGTACACTAACATTGATATAAATGAAGGAATTAGTTGCATTAAAAGAATATTCTTTAAGTACCCAGATTCGAGGAGGCCAGATCGTGAATTAATCCAGCTGCTGGAGATCAACCTGAAAAGGAATGACTTTGTTTTTGACGGAAACTTCTTCCTGCAAGTGAAAGGTACAGCCATGGGTAAAAAATTTGCACCTGCCTATGCAAATATATTCATGGCTGACTGGGAGGAGGGTGCCCTCAGCACTTGCAGAAAGACCCCTTTATTTTATTTCAGATACCTGGACGACATCTGGGGGGTCTGGACTCATTCTGAAGAAGACTTTAAGGAATTCCTCAATCATTTAAACACATACAATCCCTCCATTACAGTCAAGTCCACTACAAGCGTTAAAGCGGTAGATTTTCTGGACACAACCACCTTTAAAGGACCAAATTTTGACACGACACACAAATTGGATATCAAGGTTTTTTTCAAAGAAACAGACACACATGCCCTCTTATTTAAAACCAGTTATCACCCAAGGCACACATATGCCGGCCTCATCAAGTCACAACTCCTCAGATTCCACAGGATATGTACGCAGAGAGCAGATTTTGAGGAGGCTGTTAAGATCCTGTTCTCTGCACTTTCCAAAAGAGGATATTCCAGGACTTTCCTCAGGGCATGTAGGAAAGGCTTCCTTGAGTCCAGACCCCCCGATCCGTCTCCCCTACTTCCTCTGATCACAACCTTCACCTCTTCAGCAGGCCAATTTGTATATAATATTAAACAAAATTTCACCAAATTCCAATCAGAAACCTCTTTACTTCAAAATTATAGAATAATTGCGGCATATAAAAGGAACAAAAATTTGAGAGACTTCCTAGTTAAAGCTGAAGTCAAACCTCTGGAGAAACCCAAGGTGAAAGGTCAGAGTGATTTTTTCAAACAGTTGAGTTGGGTACAAAATAAATTTAACAACACAATTTTTAAATTAGATCAATTAGGCCACCCTAAATTAAAAAATTGTGTTTATCTAATCACATGTAAAATTTGTAAAATGAATTATGTCGGCGAAACGGGAAACACCCTCCTCACCCGTTTTGTCCAACACAGACATAATATTCAAAAGCAAAAAAAGACACATGTACCCCTAATTCGACACTTTATTAGGCACGGTTGGACCTCTGTTTCGGCTCTGGTGCTGAACTCCAACCCGGCGTGGTCTCCGGCCCAGAGGAGGAGAGCTGAAAGGCTCTGGATCCACAGGTTGGACACTAAGATCCCCAGGGGCCTCAACGAGAGATAGGCTGCACTGTTGATTCTCCGGGCGGGACGTGCCCGTGCATCTGGGCGGGGTAGAGGGTAAGAGGCATTGGTTTGGGGAACCAATATTGGTTTCCTGACCTTTGACCTTGAACCCAAACCCTGCTCCAACCCGCAACACTCGTCCTAACCAGCCAGTGCCTCCCGCCTGGGTTCTTCTTCAGTGTCCTGTCTTCTCTGTGGTGACCATGGGATCCCTCCACACCTGTTTAAAACACAGAAACAATCAAGGATTAGTGCCTAAACCTAAAGTCCCATTCCCTTGCCTAATCCTAACCTTTGACCCCCTCCTAATTTGAATATCTTTCTTTATGCCCTTACCAAAGATTTTTCTCTAACCCTAACCATCCTAATTTGTATATTTTTTTTTTTTTTTTTTTTTTTTTTTTTTTTTTTTTTTTTTTTATGCCCTTACCAAAGATTTTTTTCTAACCCTAACCACTTAAAACTATGCATTATTAACCCTAATTTATAATTTTAACCCTAAATGTAAATATTTCCCCTAACCAAAATCCCTAAACACTCACGCTGTGCATCACCTGTCTTAATTTATATGTTTGACTTTTATTTTTAATCCTGAACGGTTGAATAAAAGTTGTTTAAAACCTAATTTTTATTAAAACATGTATATATAATGTAAATATTGAACTATCCTTGTAAATATGTAAATATGTTGCATAATTTTATTGATTTTCTATGGTTTTGCCATCCTGACCTGTAAATATGTTTGTTGGCCTTCCACTGCACTGGATACAGTTCCTTTTTTTGACCAGTAGGGGGCGGGAGCGCTATTTGGTGTTTGTATATGTTTAAATCTCCTCCTCAGCCTCCCCCCTCCCTTCCTGTTCTATGACGTGTTACCTGCACTCGTTCGGCCAATCAGAGCCAACTGTTTATTCTGCTTGTTTGAAGTGCGAAATTTGAAACTGTTCTGCTTTATATACTTGAATCTTAACCGATGTTCTTAGTTGAGACAGCAGACTGCCTGATGAAGGTTTAATTTTGACCGAAACGTCGCGTTTTGTTTGCTTGTCTCGTGTTCTGAATAAAATAAGTGCCGAACGGCCTTAAAAGCAGTTCAGTTTTCCCGATTTTTCATTTATTCTATTTTAGTTAATTTTTATTTTTTCATTTAATCACAGTTTAGATTTTTTTATAAAACTTTTTTTATCATCCATCCAAAATGGTTTGGAATTCTGATCCTCTGGATTATGAGGATGACAACTGGACAACAGTCCACTACCACCGCGGCAGACAACGCAACCGGCAACTGGAGAACCGCTACCTCCGGAGCTACGAAGCGGCACCGAACAACTGGGACCCCCCTCAACAACGCTGGAGGCCCAGCTATGCTTCGGTGACCCGCTACCCCACGGCGGATCGCAGCAGAAGCTCCGGTCCACAACACCGCCAGCGGCAGTACCCTCCTTCCCGACACGGCGGATCCTTCCAGCCACGTCAGAGGTACCCTCCGCAACGCCGTGAGCCGCGTCCTTATGGTCGCGATGTGGACTTCCGACCACAACCATACCGCTCCCAGCCCCGCAACCAGTACCGCCAACCACGTACTGACTCCCGGGGCTGGAACAACAACGGAGCACCACGTCGGAACCACAACCAGCAGCATCAGCACCAGCAACATCAGTGGCAACAGCAGCAGCGCCAGCAACGGAGACAGCAGCGACAGCAGCCTCAGCAGCGGCAGCAACGCCAGCCCCAACCACGCCCAGCACCACGGAACAGGCCGAACCGCACCGAATAC